>NW_017535119.1:270746-285231 GCF_001853355.1 Bactrocera latifrons
AAATTATACCAGTTTATTTCGTTTATACCATTTGCTTGTTCGATTTCCTACTCTTTAAAGTTGTTGTGAAGTGAAACTAACTGCATTCTTATTATACCAGTTTGTTGCTTTTTAGTATTTTTGAATACACTAAACTGGGAAAATTTCAAAACTTGTAAAACCAAAATCTTATAGCACCCTTTGGCTTTTCAGCTAAAAGAAAATAAGTTACATTAATACATTTTTCCAATTACTCTCATTACTGCAACTACTGAAAATGGCTGAAAAATCAGAAAAGTCTGAAAAGTAAGTTTTCAGATTTTTACTCATTCTTAATACATGTACTATATAAAAACCGTTTCTCTTAGAAATGATTACGATCCATACGAGCACCGCGAAGTAACACATCCGATTAGGTAAAATGAAATTTCCGAAAAAAAAAAAAAAGTTACCTGTCAATATGTATGTAAATCTTGCAGCGATTTCGGCGCTTTTGTGAATATCATCAAAGCGATACTGGGCACCGGAATACTAGCAGCGCCCATGGCCAACAGAAATGCCGGCTATTTGCCTGCCATCATATGTACGAACATAATAGGCATCTTCGTAATACACTCGAAACTGATTCTGGTAATTCGTTAAGGCATTGTTGATATTTGACATGGAATGTAATGTTGTTTATAGACTGAACAGGGTATATTAAGTTTCCCCAAGATATTTCAACACTCTATAAATACCTATATATGTATGTATGTAGGTATATAATTCCGAAGCTGTTTTGTCCTTTTCGTTTGGGGGTGTTTATTTTACGTGGTGAGTCCCAAACCCAGCGCACAACCTTGGGGAAGGATGAATCGCCTTCTCGCGCCATTAGCTCGCCTTCAAATGGAAGTTTTTTGGCTTCCTCTTGGTCTAAGAACGGAAGTCGTGAGCTGCTTGTGCCATATGTAGTAGAATCGTTTCGTGCCACTTCCAATTGAATGGCGCTCAGAGAACTTTCCTCACTTAWGTGAACTTCTACACATCCACCTGGGGACTGTCGTGCTGTTGTAAAGTCGAGTCAATTTAGTCTTGTCCGTCTGTTGATTTKATATTTTGCACACGTCTTTMCTAGCCAGGAAATCGGGCCGCTATATCATATAAAAGCAGCTGATCGATCGAAATGAAGTTCATGTATGAAATACAATTTTCATTGTAAGGTGCAACCGMAGTTAACTCTTTTGYTTGTCTYATTTCAACAGTTATCTGGCATGTATGAGCTGGCCAAGCGCAAGCAAGTGCCGCTGCTAACCTAYGGCCAAGCGATGCTGATCGGCGTGATGGAGGGCCCACCGGCGCTGCGTTGGTTGCAATATTTGATCAGGTGATGCTTTTGGCTTTGCCATAAATTGTCTTATTTAATTCATTTGTTTTTAATTAAATTAATTTTTTCGGTAATTAAATTACAGCGGTATTGTAAATGTAATGCTATTCGCCAATCACTTTGGCACTTGTTGTGTCTACGTGGTGTTCATCGCAAATTGCTTGAAGGATTTCGGTGATTACTATTGGGAGGAGCATGACAATCGCATTTATATGGCAATGGAAATTGTGCCGTTATGTTTGATATTCCTCATACCCAACTTGAAAGCGCTGACACCGTTTGTGCTTATCGCGACTATATCTTTAATATTTGGTAGGTAAAACATTTATAATTRATCAATTGAAAAGTCCCCAGCCTGACATATAGTTGGTCAATAGCCTGTCAATTATGTCATTTTGTGAAAAAATGGTTAAAAAAGAATTTCGCGTTTTGATAAAATATTGCTTTTAAAAGGGAATATCGATTTGTTGAAACAAAAACTTGGCTTTATGACAAATTTTCGGACATTTCGTCTTCTTCTTTGTTGGCGAAGACACTGCTGACTCGGTTATGCAGAGAGGTCCTTCTTCACCTGACCTCTCCARTGGGKTGGAATCGAAAACCGTCAAAKCTAGAGTGTTCTCTTCCATCCGCATAACATGACCTAGCCACGCAGCCGCTGTCTCTTAAATTTGGGACAGAACCTTTCTCTTAAGTACCTCTAAGGCCGACTCATCASATGAAGTCATTGTCYATGCATCGCCACCATATAGCAGGACGGGAATAATGAAGTCACTCCGTCATAGAGTTTGGTCTTTGTTTTTTTCTTGGATATCAACGTAGAACACTGCTTCGGACACTGCCTCAAGAAAAACAACCAAAAGGAGACTGTAGACGGTGAACTCAGTGGGCACCTAGAAGAGTGCATTATGTGATTATGTGAGTATATGAAAGCTCTGTGCTAAGTGGGTTCCATGCAAGCTCACGTTTGACCGAAAACAACGACGAGTTGATGATTCGGAGCATTGTTTCAATAATAAATTCAAGGTTTAGTTCAATCACTCGACTCATGGCATATTTTTAAATTATTATTTTGAAAAAGGAAGGACCATCAATAGCGATTATTGGACCATTTGGAGGACGGAATCGCCGAAAACCGGCCGCAAAATACAAAATACGAACTTTGTAAAAAAAAGTATTTTGCTATAGTATTCCGGGGACTTTTCAATGGATCTGTTAACTATATATACGAAGTTAAGTTAAGTTGACTCGGATGAATCCATTTGAACTGTGTGCGAAAATTGAATCCGAATCCAGTTYAGCTTAAATCTGATCTTGAGTGCATAATAATAATAATATATGTAATTTTTCTTCCACAGGGTTCGGCATTTTATTCTATTATATCTTCACGGATATGAGCCCGTTCTCTGAGATGACTATGGTGCAGGACATTTACTACTTTCCATTTTTCTTTGGCGCCACCATGTTCGCTTTGGATTCGCCCGGCTTGGTTGTTTCCACGAATTTCTGCAATCTTTCAGCTTTCATTTTAAGATTATAATTTTTCGTATTCCCTTACAGATCGTTTCCGTGGAGGCGAATATGAAAAATCCCTTACATTTTCGACGCTTCTGTGGCGTTTTTGTGCTAGCCATGCTGCTCGTTATTGTTTTCCAAATCATTTTCGGCTTCTTCGGCTACTGGAGTTATGCCGAAGATGTTGCCTCGACTATTCTGCAAAATATACCCTTTCATACGGTGTAAGCGTTTTGGATTTTTGTTGAAAATTGTATGCAACTACTAAATATCTGCTTTTAACTATAGACCCGCCTCAGCGGCGCGTGTAATTTTTGCATTTTCCATCTTCATCTCGCATCCGTTGCAGGGTTACGTGCCCTTCGATGTGGTGTGGAACAATTGGTTGAAAGCGAAGGTGGCTGAGGAGCATCAATTTGTGCTGGCGATGCTTTTMCGCATTTTCATCGCCATTTCTTCGGGTCTGTATTTAGTGAAAAATAATTATTTTTATGTATCATTATGTGGTTGGTCTCATTCTAGTGCTCGTCGCCGTCTCSTGCCCCTCACTGACAGTCATACTCTCGCTTGTTGGCGCTTTGTGCATGTCATTTCTGGGCTTAATATTGCCGGCTATTCTGGATATTTGTGTGAAATACGAAACCGGCTATGGTCCCATAAAAATTTATCTGCTGACGAGTTTGCTGGTGGGRTTTTTGGGCTTGATCGGCGCTATAATTGGTACATATGTGTCCATACAGGAGTGGATCTTTACGTATACCCGCGTAGATCACATGATGAAGGCAATATATTATGGATTTTTTAATGAAAAATATACTGAGTTGATTTAAAAGGTGAAAGTTGTTTCTTTGTGTTTTGTCATTTTATTTGTGGAACCAGTTTTTCACAGTTGGGATCGTTGGAAATGGATCACAATGGTACAGCCGTTGAAAATCTGTGACTCTTCGGTAATGTTATGTGGAGCACTTTAACAGAGCTTGTAGAGAATAGAGCAGCATTAGCTCCAACCTCACTAAATAATTCGAAGAAGCATTATAATAATTAAGTTTCGCCGACCTCAATTGAGTGTACTCGGAATTTTAGTTGGAATCGACGACTTTTCTCACTGCTGTGGAAAGTACTGTGAATTTCTTTCAAGGCTGTTTTCTTCTTTACATTGGTGGTGTTTTTTTTTTAGGTGGTTGAGACCTGCCAGCGCACAACGCTGGGGAAGGATGATTCGCTTCTCACTTTAGCTAGCCTTMAAATGGATGCTATTTGATTTTCTCTTGGTCTAAGATCGAAAGTCGTGAGCTTCTTGTGCTACATATGTAAGTATATGAATCGYTTCTGGCCACTCTCAAGTGAATGGCGCTCAGAGAACTTTTCTCGCTTGAGTGAACTTCTACACATGACTYCATCACTTCATCACYATTCGACGCAGTATCCGCCAGGAGGAGCAGAGGAAGAGGAAAGCCTCCATTCCGTTGGAAAGACTAGGTGGTCAAGGATCTGGCTACTCTTGGAATCTCCAATTGGTGCTAAACAGCGAAAGGGAAGAAAGGGAAATTTCGGTGGATACGACGACTTGTTATCAGGGAGGAGTAATTGTTTGCTGATTCTCAAAATATCGCTCGTCCGCCTAAAARTCTGGGATTTGTTCAAAAGTAGACYGGAGTTCTACCTAAAATTCTATTCTCACTATTCTCTCTATTCTCGCCGCTTTCCAAAATTATTCTTTCATCAACCACCTAAGGTTTTACCTACGGAAGCACGTTACTTGGGGAAAATATTCAAAAAAGTTGCTGAAAAAACTCAAGGTAATTGCTGAGCCGGCTATTAATACATAACAACGGTATGGTCGTCTGGGACTAGGTTGCAGTTCAAGAAGATCGTCCCTTTAGTATCGTCGATCATCTTTCATTTGTTACCACTAAATTTGTTCTCACTTTCAAAAACTTCAGTTATCAGCAGTCACACACTTCAAGCTTGTCAAAGAACAAAGTTGAAATTATTATAAATATTTCATACAAATYTAATGGCCGAGTCGTAAGTTCTTGCTGTTTACTGCTACTGAAAATCTCATTTTGTTTCTTTAGAAAAGATGACTACGATCCATATGAGCACCGCGAAGTTGCCCATCCGATTTCGTGAGTTCATGAAGATTCCTCCTATCCCTTCCTCCACACTCACATTTCAATTTCTTCCAGAAATATTGGCGCTCTGACGAATATTATTAAAGCTATAATTGGCACCGGTATTTTGGTGTCACCAATGGCTTTTCGCAATGCCGGCTGGTTAAATGCGCTGATTAGTACGACTGTTATTGGTATCATTGTCTTATATTCGAAGCAAATGTTGGTAAGCATCTGGAGTTGAAGAAATCCTCAAAGTGACGTTAGTTTTTGAAATTTTCAGATGTATGGCATRTACGAAATAGCAAAGCGACGTCGTGTACCACTCTATACCTATGCTGAGGGCGTTGTCGAAGCGATAGTCGAAGGTCCGCCTTGTTTACGCGGACTTCAGGGAACGTTGCGGTTGGTATAAGTTCGGATTTTAATACACGTTTTTTAAATCGATTTCCTTAAACAGTTTTCAGGAGGTGTTTAGTTAGAGTTTGRAAATTTAGGTCTCTTCTATGGAATAGAGTCCAGGTTTCGATGGAAAAAATCCTAGAACTTCATTTTCCCCACAGCTTGAAGAAAAAATTCCTTTTGCCATTTCGCCAGACATGTGGTCTAATAAGGGTGGCTAGGGACTATTCTTGAGTTCSATTCGACGATTTCGGACGAATTTGGACGATTTTGCTAGTATTTCGGTGATATTGAGGATTACGCTACATTTAGTTCCGAGAACTGTTATTGGTTTGATACGGCTGGACTCATTTAAGGAAGCGCGATGGAGAATTGATTCCTATTTCCCATCGCGCTTCCTTAAATGAGACTGCCCACCTCGGAGAAATCCTTTTTCAGGCGTCTTACAAAATTTTGATTCCCAGATGAGACTGCCCACCTCGAAAAAATTCACTTTCAGCCTTTTGGGATTTGGTTTAAAGGCCTTAACGCTCTATGGAATTTGAGTTCTATATTGAAAAAATCCTTGAACTTCATTTTCCCCACAGCTTGAAGAAAAAATTCCTTTTGCCATTTCGTCAGACATGTGGTCTAATAAGGGTGGCTAGGGACTATTCTTGATTTCGATTCGACGAATTGGGACGACTTTGCTAGTATTTCGGTGATATTGAGGATTACGCTACATTTAGTTCCGAGAACTGTTATTGGTTTTGATAAGGCTGGACTCATTTAAGGAAGCGCGATGGAGAATTGATTCCTATTTCCCATCGCGCTTCCTTAAATGAGACTTCAGTTATCAGCTCGAAAAAATCCTTTTTCAGTCGTCTTACAAAATTTTGATTCCCAGATGAGACTGCCCACCTCGAAAAAATTCACTTTCAGCCTTTTGGGATTTGATTTAAAGGCCTTAACGCTCTATGGAATTTGAKTTCTATATTGTACACATTATATGGACGACTTCGGATAGACAAACCTCACGGATAGCCGATGGGTGGAATTGAGTAAGTTCTCACAATGGATACGTCTGATAGCAGCTGACTGACTGTCGGGTGGGACATCCTAATCCAAATTGAAGAAAATGGATTTGTCAATGTTGATAATTGACCAAGTAGGAGTTCAGAGCTAACACCAAAATCCTCAACAATATTCAAAGAAATTAGAAACTTCCTAACCAGACGTATCCGGCTTGACAGCAGCTGGTATATTTGGCATCTGTAGGGTGATCCCTCGAAGAAACAGTGTTCCGAAATTTTGGAATATGATTGAAAGCCGTCAGGATTATTGCTTTGTCGAGCATGAGCTCGATATTGCAAGTATATGTGGGCGACTTAGGTCAGACAAATCTCACGGACGCAAGCATAAAATAGTCCATCCTCAGTTTGACTGAATTGCGTCCAGCTAGCTACTTCACTTTGATATATAGTTCAGTTTAATCCAAAGCACTCTCTTCTCTACTTTCAGCTGCATGGTGAACTCTCTACTCTTCATTTATCACTTCGGCTCCTGCTGTGTTTATGTGGTTTTCATAGCAAATTGTCTTAAGGATCTTGGCGACCATTATTGGACCATTTGGGATAGCCGTTTATATATGTTGTGTGAGATTTTACCGCTATGTCTTATCTACTGTGTGCCGAACTTGAAATCATTGGTACCWTTTGCGATGGCAGCCAACTTTTCTCTAATATTTGGTGAGTTTGGAAACTAATTTTCACGTTAGATTTCGTAAACTTAGAGGAAGTGAGCGAATCAGCTGTTCCGGGCTGTCATATTAAGGCCAATAAATAATAACAAATCAAGATTTTTTCTTCCAGGTTTCGGCATTATTTTCTACTATATGTCCAGTAATCTGCAACCATTTGTAGAGCTGAAAGCCTTCCAAGACTTCCGTTTGTATCCGTTATTTGTAGGTGCCACATTATTTGCATTTGAGGCGCCTGGTTTGGTAACTCTAAAATACTTCCAACTTAACCTAACTTCATTTTGCAACTGGTCTAGGTCGTATCGCTTGAGGCGAACATGAAAAAACCAAAGTCCTATGTCGGCATAGGTGGCGTGCTGAGTCAAGGTATCTACTTTGTTATACTGCTGCAGCTAGTCTTCGGTTTGCTGGGCTATTGGCGCTATGGTGATGATATCAAGTCGGCAATATTGCAGAGTCTGCCGCATGACGAGTTGTAATATTTTTAAATTTTCCATTAACTTATAATTCTTCAATTTTTCGTAAGCACATAACCCTACTTTTACTAACATTTTAGACTCGGCAACTCGGCGCGCGTAATTTTCGCCTTTTCCATGTATATCTCACACCCTTTGCAGGGCTATGTGCCCATCGATGTCATGTGGAATAATTGGCTAAAGCCGAAGGTGTCTGAGAGTAAGGCATTCGTGTTAGAATTGGTCTTTCGTGTTTGCTTGGCGATTTTGTCGGGTAACTATTAACCCTATACCCATTTATGGTAGCTATAAAATTACATATATTTTAAAAAATATGAGTTTTTATTATTATTCGCTTTACTTTCTTTCCTTTTAGTTGGTTTTGCCGTCGCTTGGCCGAACCTAACCTTAATTCTTTCTTTTGTCGGCGCATTCTGCCTCTCCTTTCTGGGTCTTATATTTCCTGCCATCATTGATATTTCGATTCGTTATGAAAAGGGTTATGGACCTATGAAAATACATCTACTACTGAGTTTTGTCGTGATATTGTTCGGTGTTGTTGGTGGCATAACCGGTTCTTAYGTGCCAATCGAACAAATGGTGAAACTTTATGTTAGCGGTACGAATTTGACCGGTTAGAAAAATATATTTGCGTTGAAGAAAAGACATGCAGTTTTATTTACCACTTTGTTCTTATGGCCGTAGAACTTTGATTAATAAGCTTTTTTATTTTACTTATTACGAAAAGCTATAGCTAAAATCATAACTAGACATAACGTATAATAATGTAACTTAAGCTTTTTTACCTATACCTCAAAACTCAACGGGTTATTCATGTTTTTCGTTAAAGCATTTGAAGCTTCTAAAAGCTTTGACGTTTAACTTTCCATTAGAGCTTTGCTGGTATAATGAAAACTCTTAAAAGCKTTGGCGTTTAACTTTAACCTTAACTTTAACCTTAGAGCTTTGCTAGTATACTGAAAGCTTTCTATGTCAGACAAAGCAATATTTATTAAAGACAAATAGCTAAAAGCTCATTTCCTTGAATAGGTCCTTACTTATGTTAAATTTCTTAAAGCTTATAATAGCTTTCGTGGATGACAGTCCTTGAAASCGCAGCATAGAATGTGTGAATTTCATATAATATTCTTCACGCTTTAGAAGTAATACTGTGGAATGAGCCTTACTTTAGGAGAACAGCAACTAATACGAATTTTAAAAACTTTGCCGTTTAAAAATTCGGTTATATTCCAGTTATATAGACTCTACTGTCGTGGAACGGTCTTACTAATATTTTTTTATGTAGCAGGAGACGTTTGTTCGGACCCGAAAATGCTACAATTGTACTTGAGATACCCTATCGGCAGTAGCCTTAATAGAAGCCTCCCACCCTAAGTCTATYTGGTAGTTGTCGCATCATCGATCGTGTTTTTGCAGTGTCAAAGGTTTAAAGCACTTAACCTGTGGTTGCTATACTAATTTTGGACTTTGGGTTGAGCCATCATTCTCGAAATACTTTCCTATAGACACTTCCTGTACCCTGCAGTGGACAAATATGATCTACTACTATTGACTTTGTCCTGATCTTTACKAAAATCAATGAAAAATAAGCGTTGGATGGAAGTCAATACCATTAGGTYCGCTGAGTGGTTTTCAGGCTGTTCAGTGTAAAGCTACATTTTCATTAACCACCAAAACTATCCATTAGTGCATCATTGTATATCCACATCGTTTACTTTTATCAGCAATGGGTTACATGACAATTTTTGAGGCTTTGTGCCCATATGAACAGGTTGAAACCGCCTTTAAGACTATATTTTTGATATTGGAACTTTCGATAAAGGACACATATGTCCTCTCTCTATGAACAAAGACCAAGTTCTACTCATCATCCCTGTCCTGTTATATGGCCCAGAGGCATGGACAACGACCACATCTGTTGAGTCGGCGTGCTTTCAAGAGAAAGGTTCTGCGAAAGATTTATTTGCGCATTGGCAACGGCGAATACGGCAGACGATGGAACGATGAGCTGAACGAGATATACGAACACATTGAGTTCATCGAATTAAGAGACAACGGCCAGGCTGGTTAGATCAGGTCGTCCGTATGGATGAAAACACTGCAGCACTGACAGTATTCGACGGTGTACCCGCCGGGGGAAGCAGAGGGAGAGTCAGACCTCCACTCCGTTAAAAAAAGCAGATGGAGAAGAACCTGGCTACACTTGGATTCTCCAAWTGGCGCCAAACAGCGCCAAGGAAGAACGACTGGCGCGCTGTTATAAAGTCAGCTATAACCGCTTAAATAGTGTCTACGCTAGTAAAGAAGAAGAAGAAGAATAATGTGCTTCAAGATCAGCGTCAGAGGGTTACCCTTCCTTCCTAACCTAACCTGACTGCATGATTCTATTTTTAGGCTATTTCTATGTCGGTATCCTTGGTGCCACATATGCTATATTGCTTTATGGCTGGCCATACTGAAATTAAAGCGTCGCGAACGCGTTTTGGAAGCGCTTGATCCAATCAAATCAAAGCGGAAGTGCCTTTTAATTTGCAACACGCCAATCATACCAAAGTGCTCCCCTATATAGAAAACAATATAAAGGCTGCCGTTGGCTACCAATCTCTCGACAATCGTTTTTCGCCTGAACTCTAACAAGTTTTGTACTTTTTTTGATTTTACTTTTCGCATTGCGACTTTCGTGCTTTGTTGTTTTGCTACTTTCTTTTTTATTTTTATTTTTTTTCTGTGTTAATTTGTGTTTGTTAAATTGTTGTGGAGTGGAGACCATTGATGTTTGACTGATTACTGACGCGAGTACTCTCATGAAAAACCCTGGGAGGAGAGCTTACTGGTGCAAGTCACTTTCTATCAAGGGTCATATTTAGAGTGATGATTGCAGGATAATCGGTATTCTTATAGTTAAAAAGTGAAGACCTGTCGCGTTACCAGAATATCCAAACCGAAGTGGAATACAGAAACTGGTCGCTTTATGTAAGGTTTTGTCGAAGTTCCCGACGTCCGAAATCACAGACACAACACACAACACATAAAATCACAGAAACTGTGTACTCTCAAAAGAGTTTCAGAAATAATTGCGTCACTTGGAAGAAAATCGACTAATTCCTCACCTCCTTTTGCACGGAAACCATAGTTCCAAAAATTTCCTATATGGCACGCAATTTCGCCAAAAAGTTTCAATGCTAATTGAAAGAAATTTTCGGCAATCAACAAAAATACCAACATACTGCGACTAGGAGTGTGAGTAATTAATTGATGAAGCAAACTTTTGAAGTTTTTGGTTAGCTGCAATACCGACATATTCGTGAGTTTGGGGAAGCGGACGTCTGTGTGTGATACACCAATTTTTTGGCACTTCAAAAACTGAATAAGAAAATCATGAAATATCACAGCAAATGGGGAATGCGTCAAATGTCTATTTACTGATTCTTCACGTTACGGCTTTGGCCAATTATTGATTGAGTAGTAAGTTAAATATTAGGAATTGAAGCTTGATGAAGCGAATGGTGTGAATATATGCAATCCGGTCATCGATGTCTTGCTTTCCATTCCTGAAAAGAAAGATCAGAAAACTTATCAATACAAGTTTTTATGATATGGACAGCAGAAGTACTGTGTATGTCTGTGTCAGAGATGAGTGCTCCGATATGATCGATCTTATGGGAACTGTCGTTGATCGTGTGACCAGAACACAAGGGGTTGAAAAATGTCAACGTTTCCTAGCCAGAGATGAATGAACCAGAGATGGTGAACGTACCTTAACGCCTACAGTAAGGTTCAGAGCTTATATAGCTTAGAAATTGTGTCGCCGGTTTGATTAGRCAGGGATAAAAATCCATCGAAGATGGTGAATATATCATTTGCCTAGACATTGGCGTATCCTCTTTTGATTTTCTTTTGGTATTCAAAGCTCCACTCTCTAAGAATAGATTAAGCTGGGTTGACCTATATGGAACTAAATTGATTACAAAAAAAAAAAAAAAAAAAAAAAAAAAAAAAAAAAAAAAAAAAAAAAAAAAAAAAAAAAAAAAAAAAAAAAAAAAAAAGACTTCGATTCTTTGGGCTTGAATATGACATTAAAAATGTTCTACTAAAGATCCATCGGCCATTTGAAACTGGTTTACGATTTATAGGTATCGCTGTTTGTTCGATAACTCAAACGGGACAAACTACAAATGTCAGCAGAAGCTCCTACAGCCATCAAAGCGAACATTTTTTAAACAAGATATTTTAAAGAGTTCATATAAAGTCGGAAGGGCTGTTGGGCTTCATCGGGAGCGTTAAGTTTTTTGGTAAAGGTATAAAACTCGAAGCCAACACATCAGTGTCATGAAGGGACTCATTGCACGCTCGACATATGTTTGATATGYCAGGATCTATTTTAGATAAATATGAGTTTAACCTGCTCTAATCCTATGCAGAATGAAGCTGCGCAAGTGTCACACTCGTTTCTCGCGGCAACTCGAGCTTTTCATCGGCAATGGGTAGTAATTTCATTCCAAGTACGCCATTCACTGAGAGGGAGTCGGTGAAGGTGTTAATAGCTTCAATGTGAATGGCAGTCAGTGCTTGTCGGAAGTTAGTTGCGTCAGAAGTCTGGTCGACGTATTGTTTGATGTTGGCGCCGTAGTTGAGGAATGACCACTTGATGTTCTTAAGAAGCGGTTCCGCTCCAAGCAGGTGACTGCAATAATGATTTATGCAAAAATATCTCATCAGAAGTTAATTATGCTCCTTTACTGTAAACATATGGGCCTCACTATGCAGGTGTTCGATAGGAGACACCAAGAGGCATCCTGTCGTAGTACAGAGTGCAGTATTCGAACAAGTCTGGAGCTACTACGTCTGCATTTCACTGCATCCACATGACCATATGGGTGCAGTTTAGGTAAGAACCTGCCGGTGGATTGCCTTGTGTGTTGCCACCAATGTTTCTTTGTCCTTTCCTCATGTGCTGCCGGCCAGCGACACCTATGGAACCCCTTGTTTAAGTCTTCCCAATTCAGAGTTTTTCTTCGAACAGTACGGATAGTCCACCTTTTCAGTTCAGGAGAGACCGTAGTTTTTTCGATGTCCTGCAGTAGCGTTGTGTGACTGACTGTGTCAAGGGATTTTGACAAGTCCACCACTACGAGGGTGGTATCTGGTTGAGGCCACGAACTATCTGGGAGCTGTTATTTCGGAGTTTTAACCAAATTAGGAGCGGTAAGTCTTTTGTGTGTCTTTAAACCGAAATCACGTCATTCTTGTTAGTAGCCTTTTAACTCATAATCTAAACATAAAATCGAAGCGCTTGATTAGCGGAAGCTCCTTTGCTTCGCTCGAACTCTGCACCAAATCGGATTTTAATATAAAAATTTATTAACAATGACTTCAACTCATCTTAGCAAGAATAGCACTTAAGTGCGTTAAATATTATCACTCAGCAGCTATAACTATATTAGTGGGTAGACAACACACAAAGCAGCTAAGAATGTGCAAACCCTCGAATGCTTTAATGCTGCCAACAATAAAACTAATGCACAGTAATAACAGTAATTTGACAGACAAGCAACTGAAAGGTGAAACGCAAAAAGCGACAAACAGATAATAACGCCGCCCAACAAAGAGCTGCTGCTGCTTGCATAACTTACATGCATTTTATATGAGCAACAGACACACGACAGAGTATAATAGAAGCAATGTCAAGACAGACAAGACAGTGAGTCAGTCAGTCAGTGCATTGTAGTGGAAGGCGAATGTAAGCGACTATGCAAAAATGTAGCGCAACACGAACAACTGTATACATGTATAACTGTATGAGTATAGATACTGTCTCTTATACACATCTAGATGTGTATAAGAGACAGGAGTATAATAGAAGCAATGTCAAGACAGACAAGACAGTGAGTCAGTCAGTCAGTGCATTGTAGTGGAAGGCGAATGTAAGCGACTATGCAAAAATGTAGCGCAACACGAACAACTGTATACATGTATAACTGTATGAGTATAGATAAGTGTGTTCGTGCGTTTGGCGTAGTGAAAAGGCGCGAGGTGACAGGGTAACCAAGCAATTATTATAAGGAAATGAGCTTGTGTTCATGCAAATGCGCTGCCAGGCTACATAACGGCACACATACATACATATATATATATATATGCATAGAAATAAGTTCTTACACACCTCTGTACCAGCTAACCTGTATGACGCTGCGTATGAGCAATGTAAGTTTACTCATACGTGCCGTTGCCCGAGCAGCGGCGTTGACAGCGCTGTAAGTGCTGCGCTAATTTCATAAGATAGCTGCATATTTACACATTAAGATATGTATAAATATATATATTATATATATTTACAACAACAACAATTTCATTAACAACAACTGCAAATACAATACAGAAACTGCCTTGAAGAACTTGTCGTAGCCGTCGTCGGCGCTGTTGATACGTGTTTGAGGTACAAAAAAGCAGTGGCAGCGGAAAGAATAAGTACATTGTTGTTGTTGTATATTTATTGTTCCCAGGGAAAATTGGATTGTGTGTGGTTTTGCATTAGCGACAAAAAGTTAGCAGCTAAAGGACTCACTTCGGCATGGAAAAGAGTAGGATCTCCGTTGTCATTTAGCGTTCTAACGCTGGACCTATGGAGCTAGCATGCGCTTAGCAGTCTTTGGTTGAAGATCAGCCCCTACGTGTCTGCTACAGCCTTATGACCTGGAGTAGAAGGTAAGAGATCTACTGAACTATTTACTTGCCCTTAGCAAAGTTCATCTTACAGAATTTGTAGTCATTTTTTTTTTTGTTTTTACTGAACATTGTCTAATAGACATTTAGGWTTCTAAGACCAAAAATCCAGTCGAAGTTGTATGGAAGAAGCTGAGTTGAAAGCACCCATGTACTTTTTTCTATGGCCGAAACT
>NW_017535119.1:285456-294990 GCF_001853355.1 Bactrocera latifrons
TTTATAGCCACCTTCAGCGAGCCGGTCCCTCAACAACAATAGCGACGTCGATTCAATACTTAGAAGTGAAAATGAAAAAACTTTACGGACGATATGGCTGCTTGGATCATTGGCAATATTTTGTAACAATCTTTAATTCCATTTAGTTTTTCTTAAAATTGTCCCTAAGTGTTATCCGTTAAATGAAAATAGCTTGTAGTTTTGATCATCGTCCGCTGATCTATATTTTAGAAAGTGTTTTGAAAGCAGAAGTACCCTGGTTCTCTGAGTCAGACTTCCGAGGGAGAATTGCTTTAGTATACACTTTGAATTTTTTGAAAGTTATACCACTTAGTCAGTTGGTAATCTATATTCCATTATCTATTACTGGTAGTTCGAGCTACAGTGTATTGGTCTGGGATATTCCGTTCAACTCCGTTTATTCTGCCTGAAATTTGGTACCTCATTCTAATATGTTCGTCGGCATTTCAATACTGTTATGTTTTTTCCGGACTAATTTCGATATTTTTATACGAATTCTCTCGTCTTATATAACATCTTTGGTAGAACTTCCGGTTATTGATTCTCTCCATCAGCTTTTGTGGCTCATTTGAAATTTTCTCCCTGTTTCCTTACATTTTTCCTTTAACTTACTAAATTTCGACCATTTATGCAGCTCTGTGTTCCGTTTGTGCTACTTGTTCTTTCATGCTCACTGGGAACTATTGTCTCAATTTGAAATAGGTATTTAAAATCAAATTCGGTTAATTGAAATCAAAGTCGTCTAGCAATGAATGAATTGTAAATAAATGGGCCATTCCATCAATTGGTGACATGGTTTTGTACCCGTATTCCGATCAAACATAAAATAACTATTTCTTTTATTTTTTAACGACCTGAAAATTGAGCGCAAAAAATTTTGAAGCTATACAATTTTACGTGAAAAACTCTCAGCTTTCTGATAAAAATATTACCCAAAAAAATTTTCAAAATCAAAAAAAAAAAAAAAAAATTTCAAAACCCCAAAAAAAATTTTTTTTTTGCTTTTCCATCAACTTTTTTTCAAAATTTCTAAATTGACTTTTCCATTCGATTCCTAGTTCAATTTTACATAAAAATCAATGTTAAAAAATATGGGACTCTGACCCCATGAACAGCAAATATAATGTATTTGAGTCCCTGCTTTTTCCCTCACACCAATTTATCAGGCACACTAAAGTTTTGTCGAAAATTATACGAAGCAGACAAAAAGCTATTTCACTATCATAAGCATAATGAGAGAGGATAATAGTATCTTTTTGGAYCTCGTGAGAGATCTCAGTGACTATGGTTGAAAGCCTATCAACGATTGAAAAATACGATCCCTTATTAAAATCTAATATAACAACCTTGGAATACAAAAAACGGTACAATGGCCACGATGAGGGAAACAAAAATGGACTCGTGCTGCGTGAACTATAATTTAGAGATTTCACAACCCGCCAATCTTCAATTAGTCAAAGAGTGCTTAAAAATACATTGACGACTATGTTAATTGGCGACATAACTCTAAGCTTTTTAAGTAATTATAATAAATCTTTCTAGCCTAACCTCAAAATTTTTGTTTTCTTAAGAGAACCTCTGCAAAGTGATAAAGGTAACACATATATTAYCTACCATAAACAACTAACGGTAATTTGTAAGCATTAAGCTAAAAATTTGCTTAAGTATTACAGCAATTAAGATTTCACTATTAAGTGGCAACCCTGGCCAACTGTTGAAGTAATTTGCGCTTTTAATTCAACAAAAACAGCAACAAAAGCAAAGCTAAATTAGCACTTTGTGCTCTTAAGGACTTGCTGATCATTTGCTGATTCAAAGAATGCGCGTAGAAAACCGTTAAGGGGGAAGAGTTTTAGTATAACTGTATTTTTTGTATTTATTCYCTCTTGATTACTACACGTACCTCGATTGCTACACTATTTGCTGCGTCTTCACCGTGTTGAAGCTGTTGCTTATTGTTTTTGTCTATTGATTACGAAATGACCATTCATTGGCTTAAATACACCCCCAGAGTATCGAAGGGGATAGGGGTTACCACGAAGCAAATCGAATGAAAAAGGAAGTACAGAGAAATGAGGAGCAGCGTTGACGCACAACATGTTGGCTGACTCACCAGCGAAAAGTGCTCATTTACAGTTAGTTGTGCGCTTTGATATATTAACGAGAACAACAAAAATGGCAATGCGAAAAATTACAACAACAAAAAATAACAGCAACAACATAAAGCCAAACAAATGGAATGAGTTTATATTTGCAGGAAAAAACAAAAAAATTTTGCAAAAAAAAAATTGCCTTACAACAACAAGCGGTGGTGTAGAAAAGTGCAAAAAAAGTATTCCTCACAGCGCGCTGCACGTGTTTTAATAAACTCCAACGACGCACTGGCGCTGATTAGGCGTCTCGATTGGCTTACCGCCAACTCYGAACCGCGATCCTCAGGTCTCTGGTGCTGAGGTGCCGTTGTGATTTGYTTGCCAACAACTGGCATGTCGCTGATACGGCTGTCAACTTGCTGCCAATGCGGTTTACATTTCAATTTAAATTCAAAAACAGTTCGACGGGGCAGAGTGAGGTCGGAGGAATGATATAAAACAACAATAATGCAAATAATCAAATAATCTATAAAGAAAATACGCAAACAGCGCAAATAAGAAGAAGGAATCCAAATCAGGGAATTGTCAGTGTATGTAATGTAGAAAAGGAAAGAAAAAAAAAAAAAAATCTCGCGAAATTCGTGGAATGAAAAACTGTATACCGTTAGTGTATTGTTTCGCATTCTTCGTAAGCTCATCAGCACGCTAATGGCAAGTTGATTATTGAATGTGATAGATAGCTCTGGCGCTGCCACTGAATAAGTTGTATTAAGGAATTCTAGTGTCACKGGTGTTRAGCCGAAGAAATGTTTTTAAYATCAATAAAGTATCAGAGGTGACTGCGGAACGTTTCGATCCCTTATAGMCATAGTCTTCCTYTTTCGCCTTAAARAAAAATTTTGGCGGTCTGAATTAAGGTAGTTTTATGAGGGATTTGTATTGTATTGTAAAAGCATTAAATTCGTCTCAAAGTCTAAGCTGTTTGTTTACTTTCTTCATRCWTTCTAGAGTGAAGTAATTGGGAATTGCGGGCTAATGATCTTTTCTCATAGTTCGAAAATAGTTGGGAAGGGCTGAAGGTCTTTATATGTGTGATGGACTATATATAGTATGAACAATRTCTTAATAAGACGTAGTCTGTTGAATTCAATCTGAATTGCTCTTACGACTAAGTCTTACAAAGTAAGTGGTTGAAGGTCCTCTTTTTTCAGCTAAAGACTATATAAACGGTCTGAGAGAGATACATATAGGAAGTAGGTCCACTAGTATATGTAATGGAGGGTGCTATGCTTACTTACTATAGTTCCTATAATACAGTAGTAAGTGAGAATGTTTCTGATCCCCTTGACTGAAGTTAAATATATCGRGTTCGCGTCGTCGCCAAAAGTAGCCTGATCCACAAAAATAGTCACTCAAGAATGAGGAAAAGTCAATAAAATAGATGGATCTAAGGACAACTAGCATTGTTATTGACACTTCGATGCTTCTAAGCTTAAACTATACCGGAAACATAAGCAAAGTCTTTATTTAGTAGACTAGTTTGATCAGTCGCCAGCTTGCCATTGAAGAAGTCTGTCAGTTCACACTGAACTTCGAAACATTAAGAGACTTCGAACGCCAGAAAAACTAGCTCCACCATTTCTGATTGTAGTCCAAGATTTTGTATCTGCGGCTGTGTCCGAGCAACAGATCAGCTTAGTAATATTCATACATACCAACCGCCGACCTGAGTCTCAATTTGGCCTTGCGGACATGCCCCCAACTAAATGCAAATTCTCCGCCATCCATTTCTGTTTATAATAATAAGTATCAAAGAAGCTCTTAAGACTTTTTCAGCGCATGCCAGCAGTTAAGCCAATCAAGCTTTCTCAGCTGGTATTTATGTAAGTCAACTACGCCAAATCTCCACTGACGCTTTTTTCCGCAGAGCTGGCAGTAACTTTTTGAACTCGCCAAAATCAAGTAACCAGAAAAAAAGTCARATGAATTTGTAATTTATGTATATACCGACAGCATTGAATACTTTTCACTATCATTTATTAAGCTTGATTTTCTTACAGCGTCGTTTCCGTTTATTTTTCTTATTGCGCCATTATTAGTGTGTACTTTTTCGCAGCAAAGCCACGCGCAAAAATGATTTAAATGATAGCCGAAAGAGAGTAAACTAATAGACACGGTTTTTCCATTACTAAAATAAATGTTAATGTAAATGCTTATGAAAATGCGGCGGCGGAAGACGAACCAACGGACCAACAGACCGGCAGACCAATAGACTTAAGTCGAGTAGTATTAGGGCACAACTGTGGTGTCTCTCTGGGGGACGATAAGTCGGCGAAGCCGGTAGCAAAGTATACACTGTACACTAAGAAAAGACGCGCTTACGAATTGGTTATGCAAATAAATGAGAAACCATGGAGGAGCATGAGCGAGCCAGCTTGGCTACTGTATTCGTCTTATGCAATCGACCGCTGATGAACGTTCAATCAGGCAGCTACTTAGTAAAAGAGTAAATAAAACAAGTCCCTTGGGATGAGTTGGACTGCGTTGTAACGAGAGTAGGTTTTTGCTTCAAAAGGAAATACATAAAACATTCGAATTAAAGTTGTGTGGAATATTTAAATATTTGACTAATTTTGTTGAGGCTGTTTAGAACTTTCAAGCGCAATTGCAGTCTGTTCTGAGGGCTCGGTAATATTTAAAAGTTTTTTTTATCAATTACTTGCTAAAGAATTTGAGTTGTTTCAACGGACCATTTTTTGACTTACTTTGAATGGTGTCCCTGCCTGTACTTTACTTMGGTTGTTCCCGAACTAGTTTACTTATGTAAGCCGACCACAAAATTTATGGTCTGTCACCTGTCTTGTAAAAATCGCACTGTTTCAATTGTTGAGCGAGTCTTAAAATGATAATACTTTCAATCAAATCATAAAAAAATAAGGGCTAATATCCCAGCTTTTCAACGTCTTTTGCGTTACTTAACTCACCGGCGTTCCAAACGCTTTTTCGCCTTCGCGGAAAACCCTTTTAACAAAAACCCCAATAGGGAGTTCTACTTCTAGGGCCAAAGCTGTTAAAATTTGATATCCGTTGTTCTTTTGCTGGGGTTATTCAAGCTATTATATGTATATGATATCTTAAACTTTAAAACTATTTTTTACTGATAATAGGCCGATCTTCCCTGATGCGTTAATGAGTAGCCAGAAAGTAATAAAGCTCATTATAATAATATAACTACAATAGATTAGGTTAGATGGCTGAACCCTCAGGATAGCTTGGGGAGATCAAACTTAGACTGTTATGTAGTACAGACCTTTCTAAAGTCATACAGAAAACTCCAGTAATTGGTTGATGTTCAATCTTACCGCACGAATCCCGATCGGACAGTGTCCAGTTAGAACTCCTACAATCATTGAAAAGCGGAGTCAGATGAGAGCGTAGATCTCCTTAGAACCTTTCCGATTTACCCTGTTCCAAAATTGCTTGTTGAGCTGGTCTGAAGCGCAACAATTGTGCAGCGAACCAGAAGAAGCCAACGGAGCTCATACCCCCTCCCATTCCGCAGTTATTGCGACTAAAGTATCAGTCTTAGCAAGATCATCAGTCTAACAGTATTAGGGAATACCGCTGTGTTTAGGCATCAGTTTAATCAAAAAATTACTTGATACTAGAGATAAGGAGTCTAGACTTCCCTCCGTAAAAAAGCAGACTGCCCAACTTCTCCAGCGAATTCTCCCTTCCCATGCCTCCCCCGATGTTATGTGGGCAGAGAAACGACAGTTAGGGGTAGACGCGGCAACCTGGTATGCAAGCTTTACAGCAAAGTTTGAGAGCTGTTAAATTTCAAACCCGAATTTTCGGGATAAAAGAGGGAAAGAATTTTGCGAGATGGGGAAAACTATTGAAATTTAAAAAAAAAAAAAATTAAATTTCAACCCTGCGTTTGAGGGCAAATTTTTGACATTATATGGTGGAGAACACAATTATTATATTTTTCGTTTTCATTCGTTTCCTAGAAGAACCTTCTTTACTCAGAATTTCTTCAATATTCAACCATTCAGTTTCTTCTAACAATTTAAACGCCTTTCTTTGCTCTTATAATATTACATTATTGGTTTTTGTTTTCATACTTTTTGTTGTTATTGTAATTGAGCACCCAAGTAATTAACACTGCTCAGTTGCAGTGGCAGTGGAAGCGGTGCTAATGCGCGTGGCATCACTTGGCAGTCGGAAAAATGTGGGCGAGGGCGCGCAGAGCGCTACTTAGGCAACTCAACTTGTCCCTTGCAATTTGCACTTTCTTCGCTTTATTTTAATTAAATATCGTTGTTGTCTTCGAGGCGTTGCTAACGATATTTCCATTAGAAAGTTAAAAAAAAAAAGAAAATAAATAAATACGAAGACGGGAGAAGACTGGAATTCACTTGAACTCTGATGGCAACTTATTGGCACGTGCCTATACATTATCGAGGAGTACATAGTATGTAGCAGTACTTGGAAGACTAGATGGAAATTGTTGCAGCTTTTCAAGTATTTATTGCAGCCACTGCTGAAGCTTCACTAATTAAAGTGCAGCAGAGGTTTTTGTGCACGAGGAATAGTGTAAGTATGTTGCAGTCTTGCAATTGGAATGGGTTCTCGTGTTCGAAAGTTTCAGTATTATATCCACAGCAGAGTATACAATTTGTATTTCATATAATATGGGAAAAATTTAAACCAAGGTATAACTAATTGATTCTTCTCAGCCAAAACGACAAAAGTGAGACAATAAGTTCTTCTCGTTTGCAAGTTTTCGGCCTTTCAAAACTCCAAGTCCAAATATTTTATATTTTGCTCTTTTTTAAAAGCCTTCTCTTTCTTGGTGACTATCAGTTGGTTTAGTCATGAGTCCATATTTTGATTTTCATATTTAAGAGTTCTGGGTGAGCTCTCTCGACGAACTAAAACCAAACTCTATAAATCACTCATTATTTCCGTCCTGTTATATGGTGTAGAGGCTTGGACGATCACCACAACTGATGAATCGGCGTTGCGAGTTTTCGAGAGAAAGATTCTGCGAACGATTTGTGGTTCTTTGCGCATTGCCCATTGGACATTGACATAGTTCAGCGAATTAAAAGACAGTGGCTACTCTGGCTAGGTCATATTTCCGAATGAATGAAAACACTTCAGCTCTGAAAGTATTCGACGTAGTACTCGCCGGGGGAAGCAGAGGAAGAGGAAGACCTCCACTCTGTTGGAAGGACCTGGCTTCGCTTGGAATATCCAATTGGCGCCACGTAGCGAAAAGAAGAAACGACTGCCGTGCTGTTGTTAACTCGGCAATATGTAATTGCGTAAGCGGTTTCTGCGCCAGTAAAGAATAAGAAGAAGAGGGTGAGCTGCTTACGTTAAATTACTGAAGGAGAGATCTGCCGAATACACTAGTGAAGTTACTCTCTATTTCGGATCAAATACGAATTCTCTCGAGAGCTGTTGTGTTTCAAGATATAATTTTTATTTCTTAAACACAATCAGTATAGTGGTGGACAATGCCTAAAGGGTCATACAACGATGGGCAGTATTGGAAAACTTGGCGGTGAATGCCGAATATAGTGGTAGTTGGAACAGAGCCAACCGTCTGGCTATCGCATCAGTTCTGGAAATACGGAAGTCACTAAAAACGATGTACAATGACAGTTGGATAAAAAGGTGATGGAATGCCTTAAGGGTATGCAGGATCACCAAGCTCATGTGCAAGAGCCCCGAAGGAAAGCATCACACTATTTACTAAGATGGTAAGACGGTTGTTGGCTTAATGACTAGCTAGTGGCATCATGCGAGCCGGATGACGATACATGCAGATAGTGCAGGGAAGTAGGCATGAAAGAGACGCTGGAACTTCTTTTATCTTCACTTATCATCTTCAAGGTCACTCATCGATCTGAAGAGAGTTAAATCGCCGAAGTATAGTTGAAACACAATGTATCACATTTTTCCTCTATCGGCAAACAAGTTTTCGTACTTATTAGTATTGTGTAGAATTACCACGTAACATTGAAGCAAGTCAAACGTTACAACAACAACTTTTGATGAAATGTGCCAAATTAAATAATAAAGAGTTTCGATTACAAGCCATAAGTTTTAATAAGTGTAATAAGTTGTTGTTGTACACAAAAGTCTGCATATTTTGGTTGTAATGTTTATTGACGCGCATTAACAGGGTGGCACTAAATTTAATTGAAATTAATACGCAAACATTGTACAAGTAGTTTGTTGTTGATGCTCTTGTTGTATTATTGTTGTTGTTGTTTAACCGTGCGGTTGAAAGTTTAAAGCCAATCTTGTGGTATACTTGTTGCATTTGTTGTTGTTCAGTGGAACTTTTAATGTGATTGTCATGTTAACGTCTTATCATATTAAAATTAGTTCAATCAAATATTTGTTGAAAACTACCAGATTACTTTCAATTACAGGAAGAGTTGGTRGTGTAGTGTTTGTGAGGTGGTAGTTCAAGAATAATCCGTAGTATACGTAGTGTACATATATATACTTATATATGTGTGTAAATATATGAAATTTGCTACTTCTTATGGYATTTAAAAATAGAAAGATTAAATTATGTAATTAAAAAGTAATTACTTAAACTGAAAGCTTTAAAATTTACATTTATTTTTAAATACATTGAATTATTACCTTCTTGTATTTTAAAGTTATTATTTACTTATAATTATCGTAAGATTACTTTTAATTACTCTAACAGTTGGTGCTGTAATGCTTATAAGAACTTTTATAGGTAATAATCCAAAAATGGGGTATAAACTAATGACTTTAAGTTATTTCATTTTAATAGTAATTAAAAAAATTCGATCAAAATTATGTAATCTAAAAGTAATTACTTTAAGTAAAATTTCAAAATTTTGTTTTTGTGTATAATTTTTATTATTTATAATCAAAATGTGTTTCTATAATGTTAAAAATTTTATTTACTTATAATTACTTTCAGATTACCTTAAGATTACCAAGCTCTTAGAGTAAGCTTGTTGTGTAATGCTTGTGAGTTTTCTTAACGGTAATCATATATTTGTATAAGTGCATACATTTATGAATTAGTGTAATCTTTATTGCAATTTAAATAAAATTATGTAATTAAAGAGTAATCACTTTAAGTGAAGGTTTAAAACTCTATATTTTTTTACTTGCGATAATATTTTATTTTTTGAAATTAAAAATGATTATTATATTGCCATTAATTAATTAATTATCACAATACTTTTCATTATTTACTTCAATATTGACTGGGTAAGGAGTTTGAAGTTGTATATATGGTAATTCAAAATAAAGTTACAAATAAATTAAGTAATGCTAAATGTAATTAAATTAGTTAAAACTTTTAAGTACGATTTTTTTATTTTAATAATAATTTATTCTTTATATTAATATT
>NW_017535119.1:295640-297128 GCF_001853355.1 Bactrocera latifrons
ATGCTTTATTTTTTGGTACAAAAGTGATAACTTTTTAATTATACAATATTGTATTTATTAAAATTCAACTTTACTCTATTTTCCTTTGAAAAAAATATCAAAAATCAGTTTCAAATAAAAAAATTAAGCTGCGATCCTGCCAGGAGTCGAACCTGGAATCTTCTGATCCGTAGTCAGACGCGTTATCCATTGCGCCACAGGACCGTTATATTARAATGCATGACAACACACGACACTTGCCTCCAAAATTGCCCTTCCATCATACTTGATCACATACAAAAACCTAAAAAACATATAAATACACATTCACACACACGCATTTCGTCGTCGCCAGCAACAAAGCTTRAACTCTTTAATTTATTCATTATTTACTTAAGAAAACAGSACTATTTATAGTTTATCGACACTACAAATATTTGTATTCAAGACATCTTCTTAGTCTTCTCCTTCTCCTCCTTCTTCTTCTTGCTTAAATAAATACTTAAATTGAGTTTTTTTGTTGCTTTTTATTCTCTTTACGCATCTTCTTGTGGTAACTTTGAGTGGTTGATCGCATAAAAAACCTGTTGTGTAGGCTTTTTGAAAGTGTTAAACATATAAACATATGTAAGTATGTATGYATGTGTATATGCAAATAATTGTTTTTATAATTACATTTGYGTAGGTATATTTACTTTTGTTATTTAATATGCTATGTTCATTTTTTGATAYAAATTTATCGATAATTTTGTTGCTCTGTAGAGTATTGTCTTCTTTACTTACAGTGTTATCCAATAGTATGAGTAAATCATTCAATATTCAGAGTAAATCATCTGTTACTTTTATTTAAGGGATTATTTTTATCTACTTAATTTCAAAAAATCGAGTTTATACRTCAAATATACATATATTTGGGARTATTCTTCGAAAATTTTAAGTTAATCTGGAATAAGATGTAAGAATATTTGAACYTAGTGTAATCGGCGCCCAAAGTTTTAAACACGCTTTAGGAGAGGATAATTTCGCGGTTGGACCTAAGGAAKTGAAATTATCGGTCTATCTTCTCATACATAGTGGGTGATCCAACTAGAAATATTTTCTTTTCAACTTTTTTGACAGATCACACGAGAGTCGTGTCAAGMTGTCATGTAATTTTTGTTCAACATTGTTTGGTATTTCATCATGGAAAGGAACACTGTTTGCAAATCGTTCAACTTTATTATGAAAATTTACGTTTTGTAAAGAATGTGTTTCGAGCTCTTCGTTCAAGTTTTACCCAACACAATCGGCATACTGTTTGTACTATTCCCAATACAAGCAGCCATTTTGATACCCATCATTCATTATTGAATAATATTCGACCGAATATACCACGTCCAGCACGCAGTGAAGAAAATATAACAGCCGTAGCTGAGAGTGTACACAAAGACCAAGGCGCCGTTCGGAGCAACTCGAACTGACGTATGGAACGACTTGGCGCTTTTTATGTTGAAATCTTAAATTAATAGC
>NW_017535119.1:298181-307894 GCF_001853355.1 Bactrocera latifrons
GAACAAAACATCACGTTAGTCGAAATGCTAGAACGAGTCATCGAAAATTAGACTCAACGGATGCACCATCTGAGACGTGGCCGCGGCAACATTTTGAAAGAGATAATCTTCAAAATATAGTTACCAAATAATGTTCTTTCGAATGATAATGAATATTTCCSAATACWTTTGCAATTTCTATACTTTTCTCTTTAAAATAGTAGGGAACGTCAAAGTGGATCACCTTTGTGATTAGTAATATATCGAGGTGTTAAACGGTTTATACGAAAGATCTTTTAAGTCGTATAATAAATACAGGACCTCAGCGCCACCTGTCGAAGATACATTTTTGTTATTATTTACTTATTTCATCYAATTTTTAAAAGAGATAAGTTCCAATGAGATCGGTTGAATGTAGAGGTAGGGGTGGGCACTGAAAGCTAATATGTTTTTGATCTGCAATGCAGAGTCAAAAAATTAATACCCCACATTTTAGTATTAGAAACCAGAGCACGATTAGCAGAGTTTCTACAAGCCGATACATATTTAAAGATGTATAATCTACTTCTAGTCCAATATAAGCTGACATTTGCTACGCCGAAACCGCAATCAGTAAAGCGAGCAGAATGTCAACTGTGCACGGGGGTCAAATAGGTATTCGAAGCAGTTGGCATATTGGAAAGTTGGCATATTCTTGTGGCATGCATGATGTATGCAACACACTAAAATAACACACCAAGCTATTGCAGCACCTAGATGTGTACGTGCCTTCAATAGAAATAATCGCATTCGTCAGTTATGCCCAAAATGMATCAAATCCCTTTAGAAAAAGACATGGATATATGGGTATCAATGTTGGAAGAACAGAGTGAACTTTATAAATCACATACATTTAAAAACTCACAGTATTGTGAGAAAGTGCAGATGATCATTTGAGTACGGGCTAATCCAAGGTATAGAAGTTCTTTTTTTTGCCATTTCGCTAAAAAACATGTGAAGCTTTTTGACAAACCTTACTTACATTTTTGTAGAATAAAAATATCCGAAATGTTAGTTTCTAAAAATGCACGGTATATCCTTTGAATGCATACATACTTTCATCCGACTTTAAACCTAGAAAACGTTCTACGAAGATATTTATATGAGGCTCAGAACAGATCTGCGTTGGTTCCAGCGCTGTTTCCTCTGAATTTTATACTAGTTTTAGTAGTTGAAGATCAGGTCTTCGACAGCGAAATACTAGATAGTACAAAGAACCGATCCTTGACGTTAATCCATTTGATTTTTTTCTGTTTGACGCCAATTGGAGATTCCAAGTGAGGTCAGACCCTCTTCCTCAGCTTCCCCGGCGAATGCTGCCTCGAATACTCTCAGACCTGGAGTGTTTTCATCCATTCATATGACATGACTTAGCCACCGTAGCCGCTGTCTCTTAATTCGCAGAACTATGCCAATGTCGTCGTATATCTCGTACAGCTCAGCGTTCCAACGATTACGGTAATCGTCGTTGCCAATGCGCAAAGGACCATAAATCTTCCATAGAACCATTCACTCGAAACTCGTAACGTCGCCTCATCAGCTATTGTCATCGTCCATGTCTCTGCACCATATAGCAGGACGGGATGATGAGTGATTTATAGAATTTGTGCTTTGTTCGTCGAGAAGGGACTTTACTTCTCAATTCAAATTAGATTAATGCGTCCAAAACAAAGGTTGTGCTGAAGACTGAACAAAATGAGACCAGTCTAGAGTTTCTGAAGTCATATTTGATTGGAGGACTAAAGATCTTAAGGCGGTTTACTTAGATAAGCTTAGGCAGAGTTCCATTTCTAGCCTTCATCGTTCGGATTACAATGACAAGAAATGTCAAATAAGAGACCCACGTTGAACTACATCAATGTCAATCTGAAGGTCTGAGTAGCTGATTCCCTAAAGTTTTCTTTCAATTCAATGAAAATGTGGTGTAAAACTTTTGAAATTTGAATGCAGAGTGCGACAAACTGCTCACAAGTAACTGGCTGCAGTGAATGGCGCCCTCGTGGGCCACCCAGTGTAGACGGTGAGCTGCAGTTGTCGCGATAAACGAGAGTGACGCTTGCGCAGTTTCGTTTTGGATACTGTAGCAGTTTGAACTTTTACTTATCCAAAATAGACCCCGAAATATCCACTAATCTGACACCCCTCTCCCGTTGGTCCGATCTCGTCGAAAGAGCACGTTTCTTGGGTACCCAACAACAACAGGATCTGATGAAACACTTTTCTAGACAAGATCTCGGTAGATCCAAATTTAGACTTCGGCAGCAGCGCTTGTTGCATAATAGAGTCTGCCTSCTTAATTTCTGCACAATACTGTACTGCGTAATTTTGGTCACCAGTTCCGGTCACAGTTCTGTGGGTTTGATACGTACGGCAGCTATGCTCAGTACATAAATAAGTACAAGTACATCAGTGGTAGTCTTGCAACCGCAGTTATAATGTTTTCGCATTCAATTTGGTTGCAAGTCGGTACGAAAATGTCAAAGAAGTGGTGCAATATGTACCAAGAAATATTTTTGCAATTTTCGGTAACAAGAAATCAGAGTAAATGGGTCATGTCATGTGCAATAAGCACAGCTGCAAGTCTCAATAGACTGCTTATAATGGGTGCGGCATTCGGAGGTTGTGCCGAAAATATTTGGCAAAACTTTTTGTTGGAGATATGAGTTGGAGTCTAGAATAATTTTATAACAAACCGAAGTATTAAATGCTAACAAAGCTTGTTGTGCATGATTTTTAAAATAAAAGCTTAAAAGCGGCTTGCACAATTGAAGCACCCATTAAAAACTTGAATGCATGCCTCATATGTCTCAGCGYGATTTTAGAGAAATTGTTCGTGAGTTGCAAGCGATATATTGCAGCAGCTATGATATGCCACATTCTATTCGTGGCGCTTGCGAACCTTTTTATTTATGCAACATGTCACAGCGGCACATAGTATAACGGTAATGCGTTGCATTCCATTTATTTTGATCACATGTATATTTATAACTTTGATTTTATTAGTGCATTTGATTTGTCATTTGAAGGAATGAAGGAAGCAGAACGACTGCGGCATGCGAATGAGTTCAGGCGCTCACGAGCTCCTGGGAGTTGCGRCTATTAACTTTTCTTATACTTATCTTGATAAAAAAGTGACTTTAAGGAAGCGGAGTGATACTGCTGATCGTTACGGAAGTAATTTTGAAGAATGTAGTCGAATTGACAGTGCTGGGCCGGACAAATATTCGAGTTGGTAGGCACTTCCATTATGGAAGATTATTTTGTTTGATAAAATATTGGTCTTTCTATAGAAATATATAAAGTTGAGTAATATTAAATCGATACTTGACAGAATAGACCCTGACATATGAAACATATGTCCAGCAAGCAATGAATCCCGACATGACACTAATTACCTCTTTGCATACCCTGCTAACCCTACACATTTGACACCCTTCTCCATTAGGCCCAACACCGTCGAAATAGCACGTTTCTTGGGATTACGTTGGATGAAGTCAACTTATCTAATCCTTACCATCCTAAAGGGAATTTGGCAACAACAACCGATAATATAGTTTGTATTCTGTAGAAAGATGGAAGAATGTTAGATCATATTCAAATTCTGATATTAAGAAGGCTAAAAAAAAAACATTTTTTTTTTGCTCATGGAATTCTGGGACTATACGAGAAATTCGCTCTAAATCTATAAGTTAAGAAATCGTCTTGAATGTTGTACAAAATCTTCGTTGCAGACTTTTTTGGTTGTCTAAATAGATCCCTCGAAAAACTAGAATACAATATTTCTTAGAATCGACCGTCACATTTTTCAAATAGAGCTTTCAGTAGTGAGTTAAGGTTAGCCTGACCACGCATAGACCAATTTCGTACCTCAGTTATGCCAAATGGTTTGCCGTTATGTAGCTCATACGAACTAGTCATTCTTCAGAATGCTAACGCTTGATACGAACTGCAATAGCTTCTGCGGCCGCATCATCGATACCTCTTGCAGTGTCTCATCTACCGTCAGATCCCCAAATCTTTGAAGCCAAGCTTTGTTAATGCGGATCAATTGCACAAGAGATGCTTCATTGTTTCCCTGGTGTCTTACTCTTCTAATTTCCTGTAGACATCTCGAGCTAACAGCATCTTTCTACGCCACCAGACTGTGTTGCGTGAATATTCCAATCATATGGATATAGTCTCTTCTATCAAGAATGAGCAGAAACTGTATTTTTGATCTAAAGATTTGTACATGACCATTGTAGTTTTGTATTGCGATAGATTATTCCAAGGAATTTTCCCCTTTGTTCAAAGCTCTTCTCCCGATCGTCGTAAAGACAATGAATGGATATATACATATCAATACTAGCAGTTGACAGCCGTTCACCACACTTGACAATCGCGTCCACTACCTCATTATCATTGATTCTTGTGTGACCTGGCAGCCGGTATAAGTGCAGTCACTTGTTCCGGGCGACACTCTCCACTGCTGTATACTAGTCGAGCTTATTGCCTTAATTGCTGCTTGGCTGTCTATGTATGTTGTCTCTCGAGATGCTTTCAGTAATCGTTTTCTTGTTCGAGCTATAAAAGCTTTTTTTATTTTAGTCTCAATGGAGCCTGATTCCGAAGCAAAGTTTCGAGTAGCTTTCGTGGTAATCACACTTATTTTTTGCCATTCACTAGAGCAGGTGTTTCGATTCTTTTAAAGTGTAGTCTGCAGAACTGTTTGAGTTTAATCGTCAGTGATTCAATCTAAGTTGTATGTGATATTCCAAGACCAAAACCGTATCGATGGAAATGAAGAACACTCCTTTATTCCAATGTAATGACAAGGTGTGCAATTATTTTGAGCCTTTATCGAAGGCAATGAGGCAAAATCCGATAACTGTGAAGATTTCAGATTCCTATTCCCTCTCTTATCCATCCGCTGCTCCAGCTATTTAATTTTAAATATTGAGAAATATAAGACTTTCCGCACATAACGTTGAAATTGTTGTCAATTTCGATTATTAACATGGTACATTTGTAATTCGTTACTTGAGCGTGTAAGTCTTACATATCGACATTGTAAATAGGATTGCATTAATATTTGCTCATGCCGCCGCTACAGCCAAGAGCAATTTCCACTGATTACCTTTCGCATAATGACGCACACGATGAGCAAGTAAGCCGTTGATTTACATTTATAGATTATAAGTATGTATGCATGTACATACACATATGTACATATGCATATACTGACAGCATTATCTTTAATATTGTCACGCCTGCGGTTGTGTGTTGCCGTCTTTCTCGCTCGTTTATTCCTTTCATTTCATTATGTCTCGTTGAGTAATTTAATAGAATTATAATAAATGTTAAAAGCTTTTAATTCGCATTAATAAAATCGTTTTTAATGCCTCTCTTTGGCGCCAAACCAGTCAGGCTGAGCGCGCTTTTGCAATGGATAGAGCGCGTGACGTACTACTTTTTGCAGTTACTATAGTTTCGTTTGTCAATTTTGTTGTTGGTGTTAATTTTTGTGGTTGACGAAGAATGTAAATATCTTGTGAAGAATTTTTCAGTTTTTTTTCAGTTAATATTTAAATTTGGTTCATAAGAGCGCTTTCATTCTTAGTGAAGACAATACACTGGCGAATTTGGCGCTTGTAGAACCCAATATGAGTTTGCTGCTGAGGTAGAACCAAACTTAGAAAGAAAGCTGTTTCAAATGGTAATTCTTTCTGGTCAGTCACTGTTAAATGTTCGACTTTATTATTACTCTTATGAAAAGGCTGCTCCTAAGCAACCATTCCCCAGTCAGAGGCGACTTAAAACTTGCGGCACCATTTTGTTTGTTCCACAAGTATTAGTTTGTCAAAAAAGTCTTGCGGTATTTTTGCGGTATTTTTATTGAATTTTCAGTTGTTCATAAAATTTTTTTTGATGACTCATGCCCAGCTCTTGACCGCTGCTACGGCTGCTACCATGCCGGTCTCTTTCGACCAATTCAGCGATTTTATCGCAATTTTCGACGACAGGCCTTCCGGAGCGTGGCGCATCTTCGACACCTCTACACCAGAAAGTAAACGTTGAAACCATCGTTGTGCGGTGGAAATGGAAACTGTATCGGGTCCATAAACTGCACAAATTTTATTGGCGGCTTGAGATGCATTTTTGCCTGTATCGTAGTAGTACTGTAAAATATGCCGTATTTTCTCTTTATTTTGCTCCATGTTTGCGACGCTATAACTCACGAACGACTTAAAAGAAACGACAACCAATCAAACACGTGTTAGCGCGTGAAATGAGCTTTCCAAAAGCTCAAGCATGACCCGATGCGACGAATAAAACTAAAACTACGCGCTCTCAGCGCCAACTAGCGAAAATACCGCAAAACTTTTTTGACAACCTAATATTAAGACACAATTTAGAAATTTATGAGAAACATTTGTTATGAGTTTATTCGTCGATAATTTTCTTGAAGACTTTCCAACCTTCTCAAATCTCGAATGATTTTATAGTAGTCCTGAGTAAAATGAAAAAATAAGTTAAGTTTATTGGCTCAACATGAAGTCTAACCTATTGATGCGACCTTCCTCTTCATAAAAACTCAAAGAACTTCTGTTAGATTTTGCGAAGAGTACTGAATTTTTTAGACAATGAGCATAAGAATTGGTCTGGCAGAAAATATTTAGAGGATTTGGTCGTAGATGTTGGCTTTCGATTCCCTTGATTACCATGTAAAGTTTATAGCATGGCTTCAATTAAGTGTTCGGACTACATTCCTTTATTGGACATGTCACCTTGCGACTTTCACGTCACAACACATCAAGGTGCCAGTTTCAACTAAGCACTGACCAAGCACCGTGCCTGTCGTTTTTTTATAGAGCGAGCTTAGTGATGTGGCTTCTTACCAAAAATTGATCTTTTACTATATTAGGCTGGTGACTTTTTAATTGACCTGTTAAAGCCAAAGCAGAAGAAGAAGAATATTATAAGGTAGATGAGCTCCCGGTGGACTTAGCGCGGTCTATATCTTCGGTCGCATTATTGATTTAGCCAATATTATTATATGGACCTATTTGCTCAAGCCAATTAGGAGAGTTTCAGTTCGTTAAGTCTTCATAATCTTTTTTTAACCTTCCCTAACCCTGAACGACTAAAATCGAAGCCAAAGGGACCATGTGAATCCGAGGTGATCAGAACTGCTTCGCTTTGTGATTAATGAGAACTGTTGTTTGGTCTTAGGTCAGTTTGAGCAATGACTCCCAGACTTTTTTGAATTCCTGAAGAACCGAGTTTCTCGAAAAGTAAAACTTAAAGTCTTAAAGCATAGATGCTCACTCTTCATCATGTCGCCGACTGTCGGGCTTCCTCATGAATGGAGCGTAAAATATGTTAATCGTGAACAGYTAGATGATTCCGCGCACACTGCGAAAATTTGACGCAATTACGCTCGCGGCCAACGGCTTGCATCGAAAACGCGCGCCTGCAACACCGGCAACTGCAACAACAACGGCATTTGTCACAAATCTGCCTGGCACGCAGGTAAATTTACGACTAAGTATTCATTTCAAAATGAACGAACGAAAAACACAACGAGAAAATGAAGAATCCACGCCCAGAGCCAGCAAATGCGCACTAGCGTGGAGCGTGATGGGTGCAAAAACTCATTAGAGTGGCAAATCAAAGTGTTTGCGATGCATCAAATTGTCGGTCGAATTGAAAAGCATGCCTGYGGCTGTGCGAACTATGCGTAATGATGTACAGTTAGGCGAGTGTTTTTGTTGCGCTACCGTTGCGTAACCCAAATTCGGTGCCTGCCAATGCAAGCACACACAATGTACACAAATAGAAATACAAAAAAAAATTAATGCAATGAAATCGATGCAGGGCAACATTTTATTGTTGTATACGGAATTGTAGACCGATATGTTGTTGTTGTGCGAATATTTGTGTGTGGCAGTTGTTGCATTATAAAATTCGCATTGTTGTATTGTACGAGTATGCTTTCGGTGTTGGAATTAAATTTTGATGGAAATATTTTTTATTATTTTTTAAGTATTTTTTWAAAYTTTTTTTAAGTTCGAGTTTATTATAGTTAGAGAATTATTATCATTAACTATCTCTTCTTCTATCAATCGCCATTTGGTTTTTGACATTATCTAAGACACATATCAAAAATCGGGTTTGAAACTTTGCTTATACAACTGTAAAATATGTTTTTTTTTTATCTATGCACCGTGCAAGATTTTCAAGGGCAACATAATCTCCTTAGTAAATATGATAAGTATTTCATTTAAATAAGCATTTTTTTTAAGCTTCACTTTGTCATTCTCTCTAAGAACCACTGCAACGGTGGCTCATAAACTAGTGCTAAACCAACCACTTCAAGACGTCTACGCTGGAAACTCCGCGGCGTCGCGACTGGTGGCTGTAGGAGAATTTACATAAATTACTCCATTCGTCGAAATGGTATTTTCTAAGTTTATATGACTGTCGGTGGCATCTGTGTCCAATATCATATCAAAATAATCATTAGTGTTTAGTACACGCTTGGTTTTTTGAAGCACAGAATGAGCATTTGACGTTTTTTACGATAAGTGTAATTATTCAATAAAGAAGTTCCATTAAATTTGTGTGCGTAATCGATTTTATGTTGCAGAAACCTCCAGAATGTTGGAAAAGAACTTCAAAGAAAATTTTTTTTCGCGAGCTAGTGTTTTTTATTGATGAAAATTATACAAAGAGGGTCCAGAACGCATTGATAACGAACCAAGTACAGAACGGCCATCAACATAAACTTAAGACCAACACGTCAATAAAATAAAGGAATTGTTGGTTGAGAAACGGCAATAAACAGTCAGAGATCTTAGTGACATCATTGGATTATCGGAAGAATCCGTGATCCGTGATTTTGAAAGATCATTTGGGCTTAAGAGTAGTGAAAGCAGGATTGGTAGTTTTTTCGAAAAACAGCGTTGAGTTAATGCCTGTGAAATAATGATTTCCGACTACCAGGATGTCATGGAATGTATTATTACTGGCGTTAAGTGTTGGATCCATGCTTACGRGCTGGAAATAGGTTATAGTGACAGTATTCTTCGATTAGCTTGGTGTAGCGCGCTCCTATATTCGTTCCGATCGGTCAAACTGTCCACAAGAAATACTATTTGAGTGTTAGGTGTTAAAAATTATGGGCCGACGACTCTTGGTTTTTGCACCACGTTAATACACCGTCGCATACTGGAGGACGGAGTTTTATTTTGCTAGAACCTCGAGCCTAACCTTAGGGGATGTGAAACTGGTTTTTCTCCGCACGGTTCTTACTGGATAACGCTAAATGACTACAATGACAATATCCACGTCCTTTAGACAACTTACAACCTTTTGACACTTTTTTTCGAGGCTGCCTCCGCCCTGTTAAAACCGTTGGCAGGGCTTGGAGTATGTTGCTCTCCCGTCATCAATAAGTTGCTGTGTTAGTTGTAAGTTGAGATTACTCCCTCCTTGCACTGGTTGCCTCATAATCGCCAAAAATGGTAGTGGCAAAGTGGAGACATTGCTTACCGCTATAGGGATAATAACATAAGCTAGTAGCAGTCGATAGAAATCTGCTGACAGATAGGTGAAAGAAGGGCTGAAATAGCGTAGAAGTGGTGTTCCGCCTCGGAGTATCAAACTCTAAGAAAGCATGTGTTGGCAGCTAGAAAGTTGAAATTAGACAGTCA
>NW_017535119.1:309704-312017 GCF_001853355.1 Bactrocera latifrons
AATAATAAATAAATAAATAAATAAAAATAAAAAAAAATCACACGAATCACGAATCTGGTGAATACTGTGGTTGACTGGTGGCATTCATTGCATTTGTGGCTTCAAATTCGATCACAATGGTGGCTCGATGCGATGGTGTATTATTATCGTGTAAAATCCATGAATTGTTCTTTCACAATTCCGGCGCAAATGCCGCAATACGACCAAATATAAATCTTTGTTGAACGCCTGCTAATCAAATTCATTACGCAAGAAACCAGGAATATCGAAATTTTCCCCTCCATTCCAATGATTTTTGCCTTCATTTCATATGAAACTCATAAACCCAACCCATCGAAGAGATTTGTACACTTTTTGAAGAAAATTCAGCTTTATCGGAAATCGGAAGTCGGGCGAGAAAGCGTTTCATACTCAAAATATCCACCAAAATTATTCGAACAGACTCGAGAGATATCGARCTCYCTTGCTATACTCTAATACCCAATAGCCTTCACATTTTTAAAAATATTTTTATGWGTTAAAGRGGCCAAAGGGCGCCTAGAACGAGACATGTCTTCAACTATATCTCTACCATCTTTGRAGGCCKCGTGGTAAACGTCGGTTTGTATTTTTTGATAMAACTAAATCACCGTAAGCCTTTTCCAAYATTCAMAACGATTGCGCCTACGAAATTCTATTAGAAATACAAAATTGMAGACAAAGTCTTTGTTCGATATTTTTATATATTTAAAGGTGTATAAAATTAACTTAGTCGGGTATAATAATCTTCGATCTAATAAAGAAATCATTCCACCATCTTAACAATTGACTCTAAAAAATAGAAAAAAGGCATCCAGCCCAGTCTGGTGGAAAGTTTAAGGAAATTTTACATTTTTTAAACCTTCCAATGGTACTACTTTAAGAAGATTTCATACCGYTTATGATATTACTAATGGAAAACAATTGATAGGACATAATTGATAAACAATTTAAACAGAAAAAGAAAGTCGGCTCAACTGAGAGATGATAGACCAAGCAGAGTCAAAGCTTGTGATTGAATCGTAGTCAAATAGATTGGCAGACGCGCTATCATAAGCTTCAACTTGGGTTTTTTTCCAAGTCAGTCGAATAGCTTGGAACTAGTTGAAACGTGTTTTCGAATTCTTTTTTAACCGTGGTCGAAAGAAAAATCTAACACAGTATAATAGAGTCCACGCTAATACCTAGAGTTAGTACAGTATCCAGCGTTTGTTTTGAAATATCTAATGTCTGGTCGCCAACCAAATCCTGTCAACGTAAGTTTGCTATGATATTGGCGTAGAATTGGTATATGCTTACTACTTTTCAAATGGATCACCTTCAAAAGAGTAAAAGTATCACMAACGAACAATATTCTGAGTTCTACTTGTCTAAGTTCTCCTCCGCCAAAATGAGAGTACATATTTTTTTGAAACTGCAGAGTTTTAGTGAGCTCTGCTAACTGATAATTGCTCTATCGGTGTCGAATCTTAAGACCANGTTCAAGCTCTCAATATTTGAGTGGCTTCTGAAAATTMTAAAGAACATCTTGAGTTGAGTATACAGAAGCTCATTTACATTTTGATGTGCGAGAAAGTCAACATATTATATAATAAATAGATGCTAATCGATTATGGGTAAATGCTCCCGATCCCCCTCCAGTTTTAGCCATCCATTCGAAACAGTTTTAAAACGCGCCTAAAAGGATTCGACACGTTTACTTTGTGATATTTTTCGCAGCACATCACCCAATTACTTAAGGTTTACACTCAACAACCAACACAACCACCAACCACCAACACACACAGGCATTCTGCTTTCATACAAACGTGTGMTTGTAATTTTATCAATAACTCGAGTAAATGCCACTTTCGAAAACTAATTAAACGAAAAATTTGTAAAAGCTAGTTTGATTTGATTCAATCAAGTTAATTTTGACAAATTCGCAGAAAATGTAACAATTTGATTCGCTTGCACTCGCTGAGAACATCTAACGAGCATAATTGTATTAGAGTCACTCATACGCCACGTGCAACCAAAATGCGAACTCGCATGCACACACACAACTAAACAAATTTGCCAAATTGCTACAAGCAATTTCGCCAATACAGGTGCGCCTAAGCACACACACACATACAAGCTGACATATATATGTATGTAAGCCCATAATGCATTGTGTGTGTGTGTGTGTGTGGCAAAGCAAATCGAATGCAATTGAATTACAACAAAGAAATTGCGGTGAAATACCAAAGTATATACATAGATCTGATAGCTGCACAGTTTGCCAGGGCTGTTGATGTTACTGTTGCTTTTGCA
>NW_017535119.1:314140-366896 GCF_001853355.1 Bactrocera latifrons
TATTACCTAAGTTTCTATTGCTATATACATAAATCACGCTAAACATGATTATTTGTGTTAATCTCGATTTTAGGAGTAGAAATTAAAAACAAAAAATTTACTTAGCTAAGTTCAACTCCATTCGCTTTGGTAAAAAACTTGGCTAAACATCTAATTATCTTAAGAAATATTTGAAAACTTTAAATCTTTTAGCTTTTAAGACTATTTTAGGAGGAAAAATGTATTACTGATGCTCAATTAAACTACTTTTTCAAATTATTATTAAAAATTTATGCCCAAAAATTTATATTTCACTATTTCARACCACCCTGTATGCTTTTGCCTGCATATTCGTAATGCTTATCCAACTTTTCATTGTGTTCGACGCATTTGTTGCACAAATAGTAGGTCCGGTTATTCTAAGAAAACTGTCGGCTGTCAGGCATTTTACCAACATTTTGCTATGAAGAGATCCCAAAGAACAAATATTTGTTTGACTTGCCAAAATAATTCGCAGGTGTTTCTGTTCTCTTTTTTCTATACCCTAAACAGGACATATTAAGAAGGCTACGAAGTTTTTAACACACAGCAGGAGACGTCAGGGACCCTTTAAATTACATTAATATAAATGATCAGCGTGATTAATTGAGTCGATTTGGGCATGTTCAAAGCAAAGGTACAATCTCCATAGAAAATGTTTTGATCGGACCACTATAGTATATAGCTTTCATATAAAGTGAACGATCGGAATTAAAACCTGCTATGCAAAAGTTTTTTATTTAACGATATATTTTTGCGAAATTTTACTGAAATTAGTATCAAAAGCAACGGTACAATTTCCGAAGAACTTGTTTAGATCGGACCACTATAGCATACACGTACCATACAAACTAGTCAGCCAAAATCATACCCTTGTAAGGAAAACTTTTTTATTTGTTGAGATATCTTTTCGCAATTTTGTACGAATTATTACCTGAGTCAGAGCTACAATCTCCGAAGAAATTGTTTTGATCAGACCATTATAGCGTATAGCTGTCATATGAACGGACCGATCAAAATGCAGTACTTATATGGAAAAGTTTTTTATTTCACAAGATATCTTAACACAATTTGTTGTAAATTATTGTACAAAGCAACGGTACAACATACGGGGAAATTGTTCAGATCGGACCACTATAGCATAAAGCAACCATACAAATAAAACGATCAAAATCATATCCTTCTAAGGAAAACTTTTTTATTTGTTGAGATATCGTTACGAAATTTGGAGCAGATTTTTCTTCAAGCCAACTTTACAATATCCGAATATATTACACAGATCGGACCTCTATAGCATATAGCTGTCATACAAACTAATCGATTAAAATCATATCCTTCTAAAGAAACTTTTTTATTTGTTGAGATATCATTATGAAATTTGGAGCAGATTATTCTTCAAGACAACTTTACAATTTCCGAACATATTACACAGATCGGACCACTATAGCATATAGCTGTCATACAAACTGAGCAGTCAAGTGCTATTATTGAAAATGTTTCATTTATAAAGGGTATTACAATTACGCTGCAGTCGAAGTTAACGTTTTTTTTCTTGTGTTTGAAGTTTTTTTGACAATTCACCCACTTATAAATACACCTGTACCAGCTCATTGAACTGCTTAGTCAACGCCAGCAGCAATCACATGTCAGCGCTGCTTAACTTGTCATCATTGCTATCTGTTTGGGGGCTAACACGGCTCGGCTGCTTTGAAAGCTTTKCAAAGCTGCGCTTGCTTGTCTATTTCATTTCATTGAATTTACAGTTCACCGGGGGAATGCTAAAAACACATATGCATGTATGTGGCTGTGTTGTGTTGTTGTATGTTTATTATAACTTTTTGTACAGTTATTTTTCATTTGGCGATTTCATGCTGTCACTGCTGCTTCTTGCTGTCGCCTGCAGTAGACTTGTCCATACAAAACTTGACTGGCCGATTACGTTTACGATTTCTTGTGAACGCCAACTTAGTGTAAGGACAGAAATGAAGCGGGAGGGGAGGGGAGTAGTGAGAGAAAAGCAAGCTTTGTAAAGCGCTCTTGTCTTTATGCTGCAATTTTTTGTATATATGTGTGTGTGTGTGTGTATTGCCTAGTTTTCCCATACACATGTGTATATGTGTGTGCGTTTGTTTGTGTTGTATTTGTGTTAGAATCAGTTGAAAAATTGAATTCTAATAGGAAATTAGAGTGCAACGCAAAAGTTTTCGCAATTTTCGTTGAAACGTTCGAACGTCTGTCCGCTTGCCGCTGCTGGCCGAAGCGATGTGTGGGAAAAATTCACAAAAAAATTAAAAAAAAAAAAAAAAATTAAAATAAAAATACAAGAACACAGTGCAGCAAATCACTTGCGCATTATGCTATGAAACAAATGTTATTTCGAATTTCGCAACCAGCGGACATTCTTAAGTGCATGCACGTTTGTGAGTATGTGTGTGTGCGTCACAAGTGCATACATATGTTTGTGTGCGTATTYGATAAATCAGTTGCTGTAGTTGTACGAAATATTGTTGTTGTTGCTATTGTTGCTCAAGTAAAATAACTTCCGTTCCGTTCAAACAATTTCACTCAATTCGTGTGCGCTACAATTGCGAACACACAAACACACGTGCACTTATGTTCATACATATGCAGCAAGATATCAATAAATAAAAGCTTAGACGTGCTACATAGCTGAGAAGTTGGCGTTTGAGCGGCTAGCTTGATGCATCCGTGCAATGAAATTTTTCTCTGAAAATTCAACATAACCTCTCTTTTGCTCTGAAAGCTGATTTTAGCTTACATRATCATGCAGAACGAGCGGAAGTTGCTTCTTTGTGAGATAATTGAATAACCAACCCATCAGCTGCGTATATTTCTAGATCGAGATCGGTTTATCTAACCAAGCTGAATAATTTTCGTGTAATATTATACCTCATTTTACTCAAGCCGCTTACTTGCGCGCTCTTTTTTACGCTCGGCAACAGTAAATTTGAGGTTGTGTTTTTTAAATCGTGGTTTAGTGGCATACATTTGAGTATAGAGATTAATTAAACGATCGTATGTGTTGATTTATACTTTATTAGTGCAATCTGTGCTTTCGACTGCCTCTTAATTGACTCCATTAGTTAGTTAATTAACGGAGTTTCTTTATGTTTATTATCATTCGAAAGAACATTTCTTAGCATTTACTTTTTGAAGATTATCTCTTTGAAATGTTGGCTATGGCTATGTCTCAGTTGGTGCATCCGTTGAGTCCAATTTTCAATGATTCGTTCGATCTGAATCGAAGTCCACATAGGCTTTAGACTATATCATCACAGGAAAAAGTCTGACGGTGTGATATCACACGATCTTGGTGGCTAATCGACCAGCCCAAAATGTGGAATTAGCTGCTCACCGAGCTGTTCTCTCAATAAATCCATTGATTGATGCGATGAGTGGGAAGTGTAACCGTCTTGTTGAAACCAGATGTTGTCGAGATCACGAAAAAAATCATGAATATCTTCAGGTTCCTCTTCGTCTCAAAGTGTATGCTATAGCAGGCCGATATCGGCGGTTTCAACAAATGGACAGCTTCTTAGAAAGAAACGGACGTGTGCAAAATGTATATAGACATCTCAAACATTTTTTATGCTCCTGMAACAAATTCAATAGATCTTTTTGTTATACTTCAGTCTGGGAGTAATGGCCCAGTTGGATAAGTCCTCTGAATATGCTACGATAAGTGGCTGTATTTGGAATTGTCCTCCTTCTGCTAGGCACTATTGTCCGTCATTTACATTAATTAATGTGTGTCTGTAGAGCAGAAATTTTGTTTTTTTGTTTGTTCTTAAAAGAAAGTGAAAGGTTTCGAYTTCAACCAGATCTTCTCAGGAAGTTGGCAGTTATTTCCAACTCACAGTTCCGGCAAATCTTGGGACCCATAATTTAAGAGAAGAAGATGAAATTAGGGCTGATACAGTGATACAGTGACGCTGTACTAAATTGTCAGTGACCATGGGCAGGTTTTCAAGCATTTTGCAAGCTGAGCTCTCTGCCATTAGCAGATTTGTCAAAAAAAAAAAAAAAAAAAAAAAAAAAAAAAAAAAAAAAAAAAAAAAAAAAAAAAAAAAAAAAAAAAAAAAAAAAAAAAAAAAATCACTGGGAACGAACTGTCATTCTCAGTGATAGTCAAGCGGTACTACAGGAAATAACGTCCAATGAAGTCAAATTAAGAATAGCACTGGAGTACTAAGAATGCTTAACAGGATTGCCACTAAAAATAACATCTTATTACCATAGATCCCTAAGGACAAATACATCAACGGAAATGAGCTAGCTGATATTCTGGTGAAAAAAGCTGCGGTAACTTGTTCAATAGGGCCGAAACTGGTCTTTGCTGTGGGACTCTGCAGTTTACAATACACTTAAGGTATGGAAAGACCAAAAAACCAGTAGAAAACRCCACTGGCAACTAGTATTTTAAACWCGACAGGCGAGGCTGTTTCTGGATGAATTCGATACGTAACGGTTCAAATTAATCGTCCCTGAAGCGAATTAAGACAGCTTCTTGAATTTTATATAGGTCACAGCAGGCTACGGTGTCATAACCAGGCTAMTACTCCATGGATCTGTGTCACTTCTGTGATCAAAGATCGGATACTTGGCATCGCAAAAGTACCGGTCGCAGGGTATTCTTCAAATTTCAATCTGTCTATCTAATTCCATAGTGATACTTAGATCCGTCAGTAAAGAAACTATTTCATATTTTTTCATAAATCCACTGATTTTCAAGAAATTTGTGTATAGATACTGCAGTTTATCCAACTGCTAAACTAACTTTCAGGTTGTAAGGAGTACCTAAAAGCTTCGTACATTGCTCTGGCCTTCTAATTATCTGTTATTGCCGTCAGCTTCGCGGTCAAATTCGAAATAGATGTATCCGATACACATGTTTATCCTCATTGGAGTGTTGAACCCATTCTTAAGCTTGTTCCTCCGCAGGTTCCATGTTATTCAGCGCTTAGACTGGTCTCTGATTCCATGTTGTAAGCTGTCTTTAACTTTTCTGGGTTACCGGAAATTTCGGCCAGATTTTGTTGCTTACAACTACGATAGCAATCAATGAAATTTTTGCCTGCAAGCGACTGTATCTGCCCACACTAAGKTTCTATAGTTTCAACGCAGCAGATTCGGCCATCCACTGACTTATCCTACTGCCCTCGTCTATCCTCTGTTTGCTGTTTATGATCTTATGTCGTACTCGTAGTTGCAGTGTGTTCTTGTTGCATTTACTTGTATAAATATTTATTGAAAATGCAATGCGATTGAACAATTTTCAATTGAATTTGGCTATGATGTTTGTTGGTTCAATCGTTCGTACCAAAAACGCTATAGTTTCTGCAGCCCACTTTCATTTAGAATCAAGGCTCTTTTCATATTACATATACCTTCTGTTTCTACCAGAGCTGTGTGGCTTCTGCTCATCTTCCATCTCTCTCCCTTCCAAATCCCTGCAAGTGTACGCTGTCAGCTCAGTACCACATTTCTTCTCGTTTGAATTGACCGTTCGCCTTGGTTTTCAAGTTTTCGTGTCCTTTCAATTGATTTTTCTTCGCTTCATTCGCTTTGTTCTTTACCGTTGCACTCTGTTTGTGCGTGAAGTGTCGCTGCGCTGCGGAGAATGCTGAGATTGAATGCGTTCCTGTATGTTTTTGGCATTCTATCTAGTTAGTGTTTTGTTTGGTGTGATCTTATGGTTGAAGATTTGTCTTTATTTTACATGCCCTTACAGTGCAATTTCAAATTTCATTGAGTTTATTACTTTGCCGTTGAAGTTTAAAACAATTTCAATCGGATTTCTTGCGAAGTGTCCAGCACAAACGCAATAAAGGCACACTTCTTTTGTAAATAAAGTTGGCGAATATTTAAAGAACGTTTTATTGAATATTCTCGGTTTTTTTGGATGCAAAGTTCTTGGTCGAAACTGTGACTGTAATCGTACCTAACGATCATTGTGATGTAAGCTTTAGCGTTTAAACCTCACACCGCTATGTCTTCGTGCTTGATAATGAACCATTGTGGGAGAGAAGGGACTTAGGAATATTTAGTATGCTTTTTCAAGTTCTTTCCGAATATAGTACGAGTATATTTAAGTTGTCTCTGCAAGAACACCCTCTTCCAGCCTAATAAAATAATCAAATAAGTTCTTTTTGAGCTAAGCTAAGCGATTCATCAGAGACGTAATGTAAAGWAGAAATCCAGAAATCCCCAAACTGTGGATGCTTTCAGCTTTCTGAAGTCTCATCGTTAGATATATGCCTATTTGAAATCAAATGTATAACTGATACCTTCATATATATTTCGCATATCGTATAATATATAAAAAAATCCATTCGATTACCTTGAGGAAAGAGATGATCAAAGTGCCGACTCAAATCCGTAAAAGACGTTTTAAATGGAAARGAAAAAGTGTTATTATCTTCTATCTCTCAGAGCACGATTTTTGGTAATTAATCAGAAGATAACTGAACTTAAAAATAAGCTACACATAGATAGATTTATGGTAGTTATAATATGAGGAATTAAAAAAGTTGTAGTCAGGTTAGATTAAGCCTCCAAACAGACGTGGAGATCACACTTAAGTTGTTACATATAGTCTTTGCTGAAGCCAGAAAAAAAACTTTTATAGTTGGATAGCACCTTCCCCTCCAATTCGTTTCGGATAATATCCAGTTAGGAGTTCTAATTATAGCTAATGAAAGGGGAACTGCGCTGAGAACGAAGAGTTYACTAGATAGACTTTGCGACTGCAYKGTTACTAAASGCTGACATGCGCTTGCAGAGCTCACCCGATGGACCATCCATCCAGTAACGGACCGCATGGAGCCACTGGAGCTCTTATGTACTCCCATTCTCGCGCGAGTGAGACTGAAGTATCTGACGCAGCAATACCAACAGCCTAATAATTTCTGAGAGGCAATTTGTTTTTCTTGTAGAAATAAGCTTTAATATGTGATCTGTGTTCGGTATCTTCTATCCTTCTGGTAAACTCATTCTGRTTAGTTGAGAAGCTGTGAGCAAATGTTCCAAACATAACAGTTATTTACGTGAAATGATAGATTATGCAGAAATAAAACAAAAATTCGATAGCTTCCAGGGTAGGAATGCTGGACTTCGGGTTCAATTAGCATTGGTAGCGCGACTTGAAGCACTATCGTAAGGCCTTGTCTTTACATCACGTTCCATTGGGTTGAACACCATTTGGAGTTCCTTATGAAACTACTTATCTCCGTTAGGCTGTTTTGTAGATAGACATTCATTGTTTGGCATCTGCTGGATTCCAAAACTTCRATGTCTGATTTGTGATAAARCTGGGCACTCATAGAGGAAGTGAAGAACCATTTCCTTGCTTCCTTGGAGTATTCACCTACGTGACGTGCTTTACGGCGCATTCACATTTTTAACGCAGCTTCTCCAAATGGCCAGTTTCCCGTTATGGTAGSTATAAGTCTGYATATACTTTTCCTGGACCTTTGTAGTAAGTCCTTGGTTTTTATTTTGTCATAGCTTCATTATATCTCATTCGTTAGCCWGCATTTGGTTGTAGGTCYCCATCTRTTCTGCGCTGTTCGTTCAAATTTCGTACCAGGCTCYTTCTTGATTGCTCCTAGTAGACACCGTATTGCCTCTGCCTCGGATTCATCTATAGATGGTCGTAATTTAGCCAACTCGTCTGCTTTTTCGTTACAAAAAATGTTTCTATGATCGGGAAACCAAATTATGGATAAGTCGCGTGAACCTACCAGTGAGCTCAAAGCCGTCCTTACTTTGTTTACTACGCCCGAGTTGATCTTTGGAGACGACAGGGCTTGTAATGCCGCCTGGCTGCCTGTGTTAATATTTGTTTTCTGTATCCTCCCGCAGTTGTGCAACAGAGCTTCACAGTGCTCCTCTATKCCCAGTACTACCGCTTGGAARATGCTAGCTGAGTTAGGTRGACGGTAAGCTAAAGCGAAATCAAGACTTTTAGAGTATAACCCTACCCCTACCTCGTAGTCCACTTTGGACCCGTCGTTATAAATTAAGGTAGTATTGCGTCCTCTACTACAACTTTTCTTCATTCTCGTCTAAAGGGTATTCTCACCTGGAAGTCCGTATTGAAGCTCAACCTTGGTAGATAGATTGATTTATTTAGATTATTTTTGTCCTGCCTATAGAATCTCGCAATATCCATAACTCTTCCTATTTCAAGCAGTAATCTCTTTAATTCTTATCGCAGAAGGGGTTGCCAGCAGCTTTGCTTGCTATAAAATTGGCTGTAATCATGTCTATTAACGTTACCWGCACTCCTAAGAGCTTCAAATTTGAAATGGACTATATTAGATTAGATTATAGGGTTGAACTATAATCGACGGATCCAAGTAAGATCATATTTTTGTTCTTTGTGTTACCCAAAAACTCCTTAAAGKSCATCAGTTCATAGATCGACGAAGCGTTTTGAGCTGAGCACAAATTTATTAAAGCAACTAATATCAATCCCRGCCTCTTTGTTAAGTTTTCCACAGCTCTACCGATATGTTTCAATCTCAGTCTGGTAAAGGCCGGGAGAAGAAGAGAAAGTAATTAGACAAACAAATACAGTTTTGAGCGTCAGTCGCACCGCGAGTGTACCTATTGGACAGTGYTCAGCCAGAACACTCAAAATTGCGGCAAKATTGACTTTGCTAAGTACAARTAGTTCGGGGGACCACTTACGATTCTTTATGTTCCAGAAGCATCTTGTAGTCKCACAAGTTCTAGTTATTGACCAGAGTCGGTCAGTCTCTCTGTAGCTTCATTGCTTCAACGCTAGAACGCAAGCGTATATCAGACAACCGACTCGCCACAACCGGCTGAAAGCTCAGCAGCTTAAGCCAACCAAACCAAATTTACCAGATTTACAAAATATACCACGAAAATTCGTAGAAAATTCACATAAAATATGCGATTAGTGCTTTTCAAGCAGAATTAGTTGGAACATTTTTTCTCACTCATCTCGCATGCTAACGGCGATAATATCCTTGTATGCACAATTGGCGCCACAAAAGCTTAGCGGCTTCTTATTTGCGACCATTTCCGCGCTTTTTCCGCAACGTTGAATTTGCAGCCAGTAATTAAACAAAAATTACCACACAATTTCCGTCTCTATTACCGTTACCATTTTCATTTCGACCATTTCCGTTACGGRCAACTGGATATCCTTTCGTTACAGCCGTGCGTTGCGGTGTAAATGAAAGCAACAACCCAACCGCCAAGCGCCCACGTGCCTCTAAATTCATACCTATGACACACACACACACCCACACCCACACATCTGGACAGTAGGCGCCTCCAGTCGGTGGGTGCGGTAGGCGGCGCCGCCACCGCAATAGTTATTTCCACATGAGAAGCATTTTTGCGCGTTGACAGTTGTCGAAAATGTAGTGAGCATAACTGTGGCGCGGCGYTACGGTTTTAATTGTTGCCGTTGTTGTAGTGGTTGTTGTTGCATGCCATGACGGCATGCTGCGGTGCATTGTCAGCGATCATTTTAACACCTCCGCCCGATGTTGTAACGCTGCGCAGGGCGGTGAAGCGGAAGTGAGTGGGGGTGGGCRTGAGACGTGCAGTTTTGTGGCACAGCGTTGCCACACATGCACAAAAACAAGTATGGACACGCGCGTAGATTTGACGGTGGATATGAAAGGATATACCCTTGGCTACAACACGAATACAAGCGACTAAAGCTCATAGTACATGCTAACATACAAACATCGAGAGGTATGTGTAGGCTGTGTAGAAGATTGTGGCATGCAATATGACAACAAAATGTACAGCTAACGTTGCCACCGTTGTGTCGACACTGACTTAAATGCGTGCTGACAGTTTTCCACGTTAAAATCTAGCTCGGCGCGGCTCGCTTGCAGTGTCCAATCTAATATCCACCCAATCGCTTTGTTCTTGTGTTGCACCAATAAATGTATTGAGATAAAAATTCTATGCGTATAAACGCATAAATACATGCCACGTGGGGGAAAGCGCAGAGCGTAGGCAAATTTTTCTAATTTGAGGGTAGGTATTTAGGCATTTTTAGCCAACTTAGCTCGTTGATGTCAAATCTCAAGAAGAAAAAGTGTCTAATGAAGTTTGTCGATCATTTAGTCAGTTGAGATCTCCACTTTAAAATTTATTGCTAAAATTAACGAATCGAAGCTCTTTTCCACCGATACCTTTCTTAATGTGCTAACAGCTGCCTTTACGCAACAAAATTCAACTCTGCTTAATTAGCGAGCCAGCAAACACTCATAATTAGAGCGGTTTCTTTTAGAAACCTCTTTAAAACAGTTCAAGATCATGCTCATTCAATATTGCCATCATCCAAGGGAGGTTATCAAGAAAAGCTTTTAGAATATTCGTCGAATTTTAGAGCACTTATWAAAGCCAAGTTCGTTCGAAAATGTTAGACGTTGTTAAATCAAGAAATTGTGAAGCCAAATTTCGAAAAATCTTGGGGGAGGAAATATCACCCAGTTTAGTTTATGGTTTTCAAGACAGACTTTCAAAACCTTCGTTGAGTTTTAGAAGACTTATGGCAGCGAAAAAGTCCTTCAGTCAACAAATAGTCTAAACAAATTTCGAGTAATCCGATTTTGTCTTYATATTCGCTTGACAGTTCTCTATGATTTTCAAATATCTAACCACATATGGAAATTCCTATCTAGAAACCTTCATGTATCTATGTTGTAGAAATCGATTCGTATTTCCGCATTTCATATCTCACTAAATGTGGATCAACACTGCACGAATATCTTTTATATTGCGTAGTCAAAAGATTTTTTTCGTATTTCTAATTAAACTTCGACTTTTTTTGTATATTTATAATGAACTTTATTGAACCAAATATGTAGCATTTTGGTCGACCACTTTTTGCCATCTTTCCGCTAGAGAGAATATTCCATAAGTGTAAAACTTTTCTGGTTTCTCGGCAAAAAACTGCGACAAGTAATTTTCACAGGCTTCCCTTGAAGCCAACTTTACTCCATTAAGAGAGTTCTGCATTGACCGAAACAAGGTCAGGGCTATATGGCTATGAATGACTCAAAACCTCCCAACCATGCTCTCCCAGTTTTTGCCGACTCATCAAAGAAGTGCGTGGTTTAGCATTGTCCAGATGTATGCGAAGCCCTTTCTGTTCATCAGTTGTGGTCGTTTTTTTCGATTGCTTACTTCAATCTCATCAGTTGTTGACAATAAAATTTAGAATCAATCCTTTGACCAGGCTGGTGCGCCTCATTATAGGTGATTTCTTTCCAATCCCACCAAACACTCAGCATAACCTTTCGAGGCGTCAATCCTGGCTTTGCGATAATTTTTTGCACTTCACCACGCTTGGACAATGATTTCTTTCGAATATTATTGTCGTATTTGATCCAGTTTTCGGCTCCTGTCAAAATTCGCTTCAGAAATGGTTCGATTTCATTTTGTTTCAGCAAAGAATCGTAGATGTTAATTCAGTCCATTAAACTTTTCACAGACAGTTCATGTGGTATTCAAATATCGAGCTTCTTTTTGTGGCCAGCCTTTTTTAAATGGTTCAAATACGTATGATGATGAGTACTAAGTTCTTTAGCGATGTCATGGCTGCTTATGCAACAGTTCTGGTCAAACTTTTTCATAATTTCAACGACTTTTTCAACGATAAGTCGACCAGAGCAAGGTGCATCTTTCAAATCGATTTTTCCAGAACGGAAGTGAGCGAACCATTGTTGAGCTACCCGAAGTGATACAGCATCGTTTCCGTAAACTTCGTAAATCTCATTGGTGGCTTGCGTGGCATTCTTCCTTTTTTTATACAAAAATTCTAAAATAAAGCGAATTTCATCATTTCCCTCATTCTTGAACAGCTGTAACTTTTTTTAAAATTCCCTGAATTTAATTTATTTTTGGCCCAACGTAAAGCTCTTCCGTACTCCCAGAAACTCCAAAATCCTCTCGCAGTCGTGCCTGTGAACAGCAAAAATTACGAAGGTATCCAGCATACCCCACTGTCCGCAGAATTGGTCTATTGTGTTGGAGTGTTTTTTCGTGGCTACATTTCTATAAACGTATGCAACTTTGCAACTTTGTGTGTTCGCCTGCTTGTATTACCGAATCTGTTCGCAGTTTGGTTCGTTTTTTGTTTGTATTGAAGTTGGTTGCGTTTGTTGTTTTTGGTGTTTGTCACATTGCTGTCGTTTGGCGGTTGCACACCAGGCGCCTTTGTGCGCCAAACATTTGATGACAGTTCAGTGAAAAATTCGCAGTTTCGCGAGTTTGGCTTTTGGCAAATTAGATTTGCATTGAGATTGGTGATTCAAAAATTTGCGACAGTGCCGCACGAGTGAAAAAAATAACAGRCAGCCTTTATGTAGTACCCTCTAACTATGGAATTAATGAAATAGTTGAGATACCTTTCAGACTTGTAGTAATTTGTAGCGTTACTGATGTTGATTGAGGCATGTATTCTAATGAAAGGCTCTCGCGCTCCCGTCTGGCTTCCATTGTAACCTTCTATACAAGAGGAGATGGAGGAAATATTGCTCTACTGCAATCCATTTCTCTTTACTCGCGACTTTATGTTAAGACTCGAGAGAACTGAGAAACCATATTATAAATTACTGGATTCCTTTTCTTCGAACGATGTCAGAAAGTAATTAGCTGGCATTTGAAGTGTTCGGCTGATTCTTCGAATGTTTTTTGATGCTTTAAAAGTTGGCAGAAACGATCGTCTACCGAAAAGTTACGTAACGTAATATTGTACGGTAAAGAAACAGTCAGCGGTTGCGCTGACTTGGCAAAGTTGTGGAAATGTATGACGACGTTCCAGCGAAAAATATTTTCTCTGCGAGAGTCGGAAAGAGATGTAGAGGTAGATCTTGACGGTGGAATAACAAAGTAGAGAAAGCTTTTGATGAAACTCGGTGTACCRGGCTGGACGTCAGCCCGAAATCCAATGGAGTTGAAAATGAAAATTAAAATGAATAAGAATTTTTCTTTTTTTCATATTATAAGCTTCAAATATTACTATACATCAAGGTAATAATATTAAATTTTTAAATATTCAACAAATTTGACCGAAGGCGCAGCAAACCCTTTAAGTACTCATACCTTGATATCAGTTCAACAGACAGTGGGCAATGTAAGATAACTCGAAAGTGTATACACATTAGTAGGAGTCGTAAGTACAAGTACATAACAACTTGTATGTCCCACAATCCTTTAACAGGGTCGAGGTAAAGACAAAATTTGCATTGGAAGATACGCTCAGCTGCATGCAACAAGATTCGCTTTTGCCAACACCATCAACATCAGCACGATAGCAAAGTCAATTAGCTGAGGTACTTTGTTGCGAAGTAATTGACATAATGAAATTTGCCAACCGACCAGGCAGAAGGAAGCGTACGGCCCGTGCCGTCTCTAGAGAAAGAGTCAAGTAGCTGAAACGGCCGCTYTTAGACGGCTATGCAGTGTACATAGACTGACGGTGCTCATGCTAAGCGGTTATTAGATTTAGTAGCCATACTTAAGAAGAACATAGAGATAGAGAAACAAGAAACTGGGCAATGTTTGCACGAGCCAAAAGCTTTCGGTATAGATTCGTGCCAGAGGCAGTCGACGGAAATGGCAACACTACTGCACTGATGGCTGCTAAACGTGTTGAAACGCTGCGGCTGTTAACACAATAAGAATCCATATTATCCTTTTAACTTGAGGTCTGTGCTTGTTTTGTGTATATACAGGAATGAAGTGAAGGTTGTTGAAAGTTGAGAGAATTGGATTGCAGTTGGAGTTTAGCAAATTTGACACCGGTAGAGCATGGAGTGGGTTGCTGTGCTTAAGSGGTTGGAATATGCCTCCCCTCACTTGAGCTTCTCGCCAAAAATTAATTACGAATAATTAACGGGGTCCAATGGTTTTTCAGTATACTTTCTCAGCATCACAAACAGCSATCTTGGCTTCGGAAGTCTTGACTTAGACAATCTTTGTGTGTTTGGCTTACTTCTCTTTCTTAAAGAGAAAAAAGTATTTATCTCTCATTTGTTAGAAGATCTTTCTCATAGCTAATATTTTAACATCTAAAATAATACCTTACCGACGACTTCGACGAATCCCTGCAATGACTGTCAAATGTGACGTGGGAGCCATGTCGCAAGGACGACGATTGTTTGTTGACAGTAGATGTTTAGTCTTGCCTCGTTCACTACCAGACCCAATTTGCTTCGCTTCCTTATCTTGTCTGGAGAAAGCCGAAATAACGGCACAGTTGTTTAGACCAATGATACGAATATTATCGGCGTTCCCAGCGGCTTTTCACTCTTTTAGAAGATGGTTCCTTTCAAATTTAGCTCAGCAGCTCGATTTCTTTCTGCCAGGAATAGATTGATTATAGATTTTTACTTCTGTAAATAATAAAAAATGCATTGCCTACATTTAGGATGATATACAATTGCTAAAATAAACAAAGATAAATAGCAATGACAATATTATCAGAATAATATCAATCAGCATCTGATTAAATTCCATCTTAAATAGATTGAATACATTACGCTCTGCTTTCCTCAATGAACGCCCCATTTAGGAAATAAACAATTCTTTCTAATTCCTCAACATTCTCCATAAACAGCAATTCGCCGAACCCATCAAACTCATACTTCAATGGAAAATTAAAAGCATCTGCCAAAGTGTAAAATGCATGCAATAACAACAAATTTCAGSCAATTGCCAAAGCAGCCGTCAATAGTTGAGGTGATAGCTGCCGCCGCCAGTCCACTCCTGAAGCTTTACTCTCAAAAAACCGCAACCAAAACCGCCAAATCATTTATTCTCGATAGTCGTTTGGCTCCTAAGTAGCATTTCCTCTGGCATTTGGTGCTGCTGCTGCTGCCACAGCGCACTGCACAATTCTCGCGTGCGCTTACAATGCAGCCCGCTCGCTCGCTYACTTCCGGGAATCCACAACAATTTGTGATTTTTCTTTTTAGCTCTCTTATATTTTAACCTGTTTAATATKGTATCTGCAGACGCGCTGCCTCACTCGTAATGGTTGGTTAAGTAGCATTGGACGCTTCAGCTTTGGTGGGACGAAATTGTACATGAAACCCCAAAAGCCACGCTACTAACCACGCTGCATCATTGCAGCGCGTCTGCTTCAGGGAACTTGGCGCACCGGCAGCTTCCCACAGCCCAAGCGMGCCGGCTTGCATATTCGACGTGCTGCAGTCGCCAGCAATGCCGGTAATTCCATTGGCTTCTCGATATGTACGGGTGTCGRCACTGCGGATCGTTAGCCGCTTAGCTCTGTTGSTCTGTTCGCAGRACGCTTCGCTGGGGTTTTTTCCATTGGCCATGCTTCAYTTCATTGCTCTTTTTGTGTGCTCGCACTTCTGCTGGCTTGCAGTATTCGTTGCTGCGGTTTCCGGCTTCGTGGTACTTTGTAACACTTTGGCATTTTTATCGTTCTTTGCATTGCGATTTTTTGTCGGAGTTCTGCGCTTTAAGACGGTGGCTGGTTTAGTGAGTTAGTGCAAGATTTAGTGTTGTGCGTGATTGTGGGTAACGAACTGACTTTCCAACAGGTTTTGGTCTATATTTAAAGAACCTTCGATAAGTAGTGTACTTAGACTTGCTAAGACGAAATCGAAGAAGACGGAAGTGCATTGTTATAGACTACATCTATAATGTTGAATATCCTCAGCCTAGTTCTGAAACCTATAACCAATCACAAATCAGTCTCAAGMTCAAACTTTTAAACACCAAAAAGGGAGCCAACTGTCATATTGAACCACTCTGTGTTGGATCCCTTCTTTATCCTCAGGTTTACCTCAAGTTTCGATAACGCAACCCGTCAGCAAAATATATGTACAAGTGGAATGTATAACAACCAGCTTCATCTGTAAAGTCAGCGTGACTGACGAAAACACCGTAATTTTTTTTCTAATTCTTAGCTGCTGTACGCCATTGTTTCGCCGCGTTCACCCAACTTTCTTGCCAATTCTCCTATGAGCTGATCTCATTCGTATCAAAACCGTTTATTTTTCGTTTTGCCGTTGTACTTTGCCTCAGAGCGCACATGAACTCGTCTTTCGTTGGTCGGTTAGAACGTGGCGTGGCAACACTGTGCTCCAACCACTTATGGCCTGACATTCCTTTCATTGCCTCACTTCAATTCAGTTGCAGTTTTGTGATCTATTTTYGCTTAAAGTTTTATGACTCTTTAGAGACTTATTGGCAGAAATGCTGTAATTGAGWCTTGTTGTTTTTCGTTGGCAGCTGCATGCTGGTAATTAAGTTTTTTTTCTATGCGCGAACTCTGTAAATGCATTGGTATTCAAAGAAGTTGATTTGTAGAACTCAGTACTGCCACATTATTTCAAATTGGATCTGAGGAATTTTACCTGCTATGGYTAAGGTTTAATAAAAATATACACTTGAATTTGCGAATCGAGTTTCGAAGCTGCTGGTCGATTAATAAAAGTTGTCGTACAGCAAAAAGAAAAAACTAAAGTTTCAATTCAGTTTCTCTAGTCTTCAATGAATACACTGATAATTCTGTCCATTGCGGTGAATAAGTCTATGACCTCGGTAAAACGTAAGCAAAGGTTTAGAACTTGAATAAATGTAAACAATAGGGTCCTTGCACTTTTGACGTAAACAAAGGGGTCACTGACCCCATAAAATGTAAAGCAAAGGGTCACCGACCTCATAAAATGTAAACGAAAGGGTTACTTTATGACTCTAGATCACATCACTTCGAACCGACAGAGTCACGTAAGCACTGGACAGACACGATGCCTGCTTTTTTATATACTATAGACTCAGCTAGCAGACAGCTTTCCGTGAGGTCACTTCTTGTATTTTAAATCATATCACAACAAGGCCCGCGAGTCACCTAAGCTCAGGYGAGGCACGTTGWCCRCCTTCCTTTATAGAGCYAGCTGGTAGACAGCTTTCCGTGAGGTCACTTCTTGTATTTTAAATCATATCACATCAAGGCCCGCGAGTCACCTAAGCTCAGGCGAGGCACKTTGACCGCCTTCCTTTATAGAGCCAGCTGGTAGACAGCTTATCGTGAGGACACCTCGTGACTTTCACATCACATCACTTCGAAGCGCGAGTGTCATCTGAGCTCTGGCCAGACATGGCGCCTGCCTTTCTTTTATAGAGCCAGAGGGCTTCCCATGAGGTCACTTCATGTATTTTAAATCACATCACACCGTCAAGGATCTTCTTCTTCATTGTAGGCCAAGGATCGTCGGCTTCGAGAAATGTTGTTGYAAGCAAATAAAAYGTCATGACGCACACCAAGTTCGKTGAGACTRGGCCTAGAACTTGGCRCCCCGCTATAAAACAGATTGATATCTCTCCCTCATTGAACTACCTTCACAATTGCGCTTCCAATCTCTTCATTGCAATTGCTGCCAATCATTCGGCTTGAAACTGTGATGTGTGCACTATTTTTATGCAATTAAGCATTCAAAGCAGTCACAATAATTACAAAGCAATCAGCACTTGAATGAACGCAACTCAATCGCCACACAAATGGACAGTTATGTATGGAAATACGATGCGTTTACATCGGTATGTATTAGTCGCAGTTTAAGGTGAGTTGCGCGCGGTGTGGTAATGGATTTCAGGTCAGCTTGTCATATGTCGGTCGTTGCGGTGAACCAACTACTCGACCGCAAACATATGTATAAAGACATCTCTGTATATTTGTATGGAATGGATCTTTGTAGTCATTGGTGGCGTAAAGCAGAAAGAAAATCACATGTCTACATAATCACTATATATAAATGCGTTACAGCTTAAAAAAATGATTAGTATTCTGACAAATGGTGCAATTGCATCCTTACGGACAAGCAACGAGCTCTTCTTTCTCCATTTACATTTCTTTCCAGCAAATGAAAGTAGATTGCTTTGGTTTAATCACAGAACGTTCAAGCAGCAGTAATGGTTCTCTCATTCCAGGATTCAAGTTTTTTACTCAGTCTCCTTGCTTAAAACTGTCAGCGGTGTAAGCTTGTTGTCGTCTGTCGATAGCCTTTAAATCATTGAATACAACTTATGCATATCGTATAATGTTGATTTAAATGTAGGAATCCCCTAGTTCCATTAAAGGCATGCAAAACTTCTTAGATGTCTGTTTCAGCTCATATTAGATACAATTATGTATGTCACTCCATGAAAGTTTTCTTGAGTCTTCACACGACTTTCTTCTCAATCGTAGATGAATAATATATCGGAACGGGATGAAGAACAAACTTAATGCCAGAGGAATTTGAAAACTCAATACATTATGAAGGGGATCCATTCTACCGACGTCAATGACCACTTTGTTAACATTTTATAGGGTCAACTGAAATTAAAGATGGAAGGATCGCATCACAATAGCACATAGTCATACAAACTCACCAAACAAAATCAAGTTCGTTTATGGAAATCTTTTGACATTTGGTATGGACTATTTTCTCAAGTAGAGAGTTTAATCCTGCTGGTACAATCTTCTGTAAGAGTGTACAGCTCCAACACTGATATTTGGCCACCACATCAGCGCCGCTAGTTCCTCTTTCTCCGGAATGGATAGCGAAACAAATGGGTTTGGTGGCCAATAAAGGCGAAACGAAATATATCTTCTCATCAAACAAACAGTCATCGCACTTGCGACTAGGCTCTCACGTCACTCTTGATAGTCATAACTTCGAAGTTTTAGATAATTGAAAAAAGAAACGAAGACCTAGAGAAACAAAGACTAAATATTATAAGTCACTCATTATTCGACGATGACAAGATCTGGTGAGTCGACATTATGTGTTTTCGAGAGAAAGGYTCTGCGGCAGACTTATGGTCCTTTGCGCATTAGCAGCGGCGAATATCGCATTCGATGTAATGGTGAGCTGTACGAGTTATACGACGGCGTTGACATAGTTCAGCGAATTAAAAGACAGCGGCTACGCTGGCTAGATCATGTCGTCCGAATGGATACCCTGAGAGTATTCAAGGCAGTACCCGCCAGGAGTAGCAGAAAAGGAGGAAGAACTTGACCTCGTTGGAGAAACAAGGTGGAGAAGAAGCTGAAAACTTGGCATCTCCAATTGGCGGCAAACAATGAAAAGGAAGATCGACTGGCGCGCTGTTTTAAACTGGGCTATAATCGCGCAAGCAGTGTCTACGCCAATAAAGAAGAAGAACTGTGCAATTTCCGAAGATAKATATTTCRAAAACTGCAGAACAAGTTCACGTATATACAGACAGACGGCCGACGAACAGACGGACATTGCTAAACCGACTCAGCTATATGGTCTTCGACATTTCCTTCTGGATATTACAAGCTTCGTGGCAAACTTAATGTAACATGTTCAGGGTATAAAACTGAACTTGGAAAATGACAGACACCTTAGTGTACATATACGTCTGAATACATAACAGATGTGCGTGTTCGTTTCACATCGTGTACGTTGTGTGACTTCACTGATTTCCGTCAACGCTACKCTCTTGATTACACAGCAGCGGTAACAACTGCAACAGTAAGCTATTAATGAACCACACTTACWGTAGCAATAACAAAAACTTCCGCAACAATCACGTCACCCCCGCCCACCATTCAACACCACTTGGCTTTCAGCATTATAGTGTGAACCTTGTTGTTGTTTACCTCATTGCTGACGTTTGATGGATGGCAGTGCTGTTTTTGTAGCAACAGATTTTTGTTGATATTGATTGCAGTTGTTGTTGTTGTTGTACTTGTTGAATTGGTCAAATCAAGCGTGTAGCAATCGAAAATCACCATTTTAATTGACTGAATCAAGTTAATCAGTTGGTCAACAAGCTATTGACTGCACGTGCGCGTTCTCATTAAACGCATAGCCAGCGTATAACGGTAAATATATAAGCACATACAAGCATACAGTGCTGTGATTAATGTGCTGCTTCAAAATCATTTAAATAAAATATGCTGTGTGAATTGGTTTTAATATGAAATATTAAGAATGCTCGTAAGTGCACTTAAGCCGTTGATCAACGCGCACACACTCATGCCGATAGAGGGCGCAACTCGCTTTTTGCCACTTGCTATTATTTTGCTACTAACGGCTCGTTGGCATACTTCGTCCGCATTGCAGTGCTGCGTKGAAAAACAAAATGGTGGCGGAAAAAAGTTTCGGCTGATTAAGGCTCCCAAAGCGAAATTACCACCATTTTATTGGTCTTAATTCATCCCCCGAGTGCCATAAAAAAATTGTGCGCCATTTGACAACAATAAAGTTAARATCGGTCACACAAAAGTTAAAGGTTTTTAATTGGCGACAATGCTGCTGAAAATTAATGACAGAATGACTGGTGAAATGGTGGAATTCGGTGGAAAAACTTCAATGTAGGGGTTTTGTAGCACGAGAGTGTCCAAAGTATGGTTCTTAAAGTGCCGGTTCAGAAAATGAAAGGTATTATAGAAACGTGGAGAGACTAGAATATATAGCTGAGTCGAAAACCGATTAGTTTTCGGAAATAGTTAAGGAGAGGATTACTGGAGATCAAGTCAATTACACAAATTATTCATTGTTTGGTCGAGTATATGATAGAGATTTGTTAAAAGCTTCTCCCAAGGCTGTGTTACCTATAGTTTACTTCCTTTGCACAGTCACGCTATCTTCACCTGAAGATATACGGGAGTTTTTACAGTCCTGCCTTTTCCTCGWCGAAACTTTTAACTGWAYTTATCCTGTTCTCACGCACACATTTCAYGTTCCTCACATCCTGATTCCATACYATTCCGATGTGATCGCATCCCTTGGTATGCATTTTTATAAACGTTCCAAAAATCCGGTGTTATGCTGATAAGATAAATGTAGAACCTAGCCGGCCACTTGATAACTATAGAACTTCCTATTGTCTTAGATCTCTATGGCGATGGATCTCTCGTGCAACTTGGGAGACAATGTTAAGTTTTTAAGAGTATARACTTATAGAGTTTTACGGGGTTCGYTTCGTGGGCTACTTCCGAGTCCCTGCTAAAAAAATCTTTTTAATCTAAATTAGAAAAATCATGGATTTTAGAGCCATATGGRCTAATCATTACACTTATTTGCTTTGTCMGAATGCTAATTTATATCGATCGTTCTTTTTGTGTYRTAGAACCTTAAGCTCAAAGGTACAYAATGTTATCTTAATTGAACGAAGAGCAAAGGTTGTGAGTTAGAAAAAGATAACTGAGAGAACTAGTTGGCCCAGTACTTGAGATGGTCTTTGTAATTTTAAAATTGACAGGATGGTCAATTGTAAGAGCGTGAGGACCAATTTTCTCTAATGCATATTTCCATGAATCCAGAGCGTGGATGCCCAACAATTAGTTCGATTTTTATGATCTGTCTTTCTCATAAAACCCTCAGTTCGATGCATAATACTAGTGATCTCTTCTTTCCTTATAGAGGGAATAGTGCATGGTATGAGCCAGCAAAACAAAATAAATTCATGTCTGTCTCAACTAGATTTTAGGCTATGAGGTCGAKCAAACAGGGATCTCAGTTGTACAGTTGAAAACCCGTTGTATTACCTGACCTATTGTAAGACCTGACAAGTCGTCAAAKTGCTTTGAGCCTATCAAAATAGTATTAGGACGCCTAATGTAGGTTGCGGCTACGTCTCTTSATTCGCTGAAGGTAAGACCACAAATTTCGAACTCAGAATTGCAAAGGTTGGAAAAAAATGAGGAGAAAGTGCCTATATGTTTTCATCTCACCGGGCAACATTGCTATTTTGCGTCTGTCAAGAACCTGTGTTCTASATTAGGCCAAAGGCATCTTGCAGTCGTACAGAGGCTGGTCGTCAACCAACGCCTGTTAAGCGCACGAAGAATCCAGAGGTCCATTCCTGGAGCGTAAGATACTATTGAAGATGCAACCCGATCTCATTCCAATGTGAGTGGGACAAGACTGACCTTCTGGCTGGATCGTCAGCTTTRCAGTTACCAGCGCTTCCGCTATAACCAGGCACCCAAACGAGTCTGAWKATGAAGTATCTTGATSCTATTTCTAGTGAGGATAGATATTTCTTGACTAACTTTGGGCGCAAAGTTAGCGAGCTCGGCGTTAGTATTGTCATTTTGCTGTCAGTGTTAATGCTCGYCTCACTGATAGAAGCTGCAACTCATAGCAGTACGTCTACTAGCACCCTAATAGCAGYCGCTTTTGCCTGAAAAGCAYTATAATAGTCCGGTAGCCTAAACATAAGATTGAGAGCTCCGTCCCCTCGAACTCAACTAGTGGAAATTCGATGTGATTTTTTTTGTAGTAAGATCAACCTATTTCATATTATAAGAGTTTGAAGGCGAATTCTACTCCGTGGTTTTTACGAAGAAAGAAAGATAAAGTTTATAGTATACAAGACGAGAACTCAAATCTATGCTGTTGTTAATGCAACCTCGTCCCTCCGTACTATTATGTAAGCAAAAATGTGTTGACCATTTTATTGCTTGTAAAGTGGCTAAAAGTGGCAACACCTCTCACGGCATTAATGTTTGCTGATTTCCTCGTAAAGGTGCGCACAAATTGATTTCATCAAAAGGAAAATGCAACAAAAAAGGATTTTATTGCAAAAAAGTGGAAAAATCGCTGATTGCCTTTGTTTTACTGACACGATTGCCAACTGTTGTTGCTATTSTGCACACTTGAACGCTGTGAAATGCCATCGTGCGCATCGTGCGAGCAATCAGTAGCTCAATACATTCACTAATTTTCCACCTTGCCGCCGCACCCGGCTCCCTTGCAACGGTTTTTATTTCAACTTTTTCATGTAAATTTACGCCCAAAGCGAAAAGGCAAAATTAATTGATTGCCCAACATCAATTGGTCTGTAGTCACATACAMCAACACACAAGCACAAACACACATACATATATGYGTGTATATGAATGAGCAGCTGATCAGCGTGTGAAACCGGTAAGTGTATGCATCAAACGAGCGATAAATGCCCGAATGAGTGGTCCGCAATGCGAGGGGATTGAATTGAACCGAGCGCCGCTGCCAATCAATTTGCAATTTACGTGTATTTTGCCTTTTATTTTTGCCGCTGCTTTCTTCTACTTCCTTGCGTCGTTGTTGCCTTTTTTGTTTGCCATTTTCTATTTTCCGTTGTTCGTTGTTCGTTTTTCATTCGATTTTTTATTGTATCCCTTGTGTGTTTGTAATTTGCAACACTTTCAATTTGGCTGTGGGCAGAAATTGTACAAAATTGTTAAAAGGCTCGGGCCGGTCCGGCGGCTGGTTGGACTGGCAGTGTTGCTATTTTGCACCACACAGCAGATTAATATGTAGCTACTGCAGTGGCAACACTATAACTAACCATTTGTTAACGGCTTGCCCCGCAGCACGCACTTCAGTGTGTTGTCTATTTATGACATAACGAGGGTGGTCCTTAAGGAATCGGACTTCATCAACTTTTAGGAAAACTTTGCACTTGATATGTTAAGAAACTACCCTTCTTCTTCCTTATTGGCATAGAGACTTCTTACTCGGTTATAGCCGAGTTTACAAAGGCGCGCCAATCGTTCTGCCATTTTACTGTTGGGCGCCAATTGGCTACTGATTCTAAGTATATACAGGTCTTTCACCAACTGGTCTCCCAAACTCTTCCCCTGCTTCCCTCGATAAGTACTGCGTCGAATACTCTCAAAACTGCAGTGCAGGCGCTGTCTTTTAATTCTCTGAACTATGTCAATGCCGTCGTATATCTCGTATACTCAAAGTTCCATCGACTGCGGTATTCGTCGTTGCCAACGCGGAAAGGACCATAGGTTTCTGCAGAACTTTTATCGCGAAACCGGTAGTCCAAAAGCCCCTGAAGTGCGAAGATTTTGTAATACTTAGCTTACGAAAAGAGTTGCGAGAATCTAAGATGAGAGGATTGCAATATTTCGGTTTATTTTTCTTTAACTATTAATGAGCTCGGCATGTCCTTGTGATCCGAGCTGGTTATGATTAGCCACTCGATAGTGAGTGCCTAGCTATATAGAGTATGAAATTTATAAACAATGATTAACAAGTATTAAGAAGAGATCTCCGAAAATGCATAGACATAATAAAGGCTTCATCTAATTTTGTCACCGAGCTGAATCAAAACTCTCAGCCTGTAGACTATTAAAAAGAATTGCTATTTACACCTTTACAAGTCGTTCCAAATACTGTTGGATCCTTGGAAAARCCCCTCGCGGAGGTAAGCGAAGTATCAAGAGCTCATTTGTACCGTCAACGAATATGAAGATATGTTTCCTCATATTCTACGCTTTATGAAGTCGCTTAGAGGATTATCTTGAAATGTAAAAAAAAATTGTGATAGGTGAGTGGTGTTCGTTGGGCATGTGAAGAAGTTGTTACAGTTATGCGCGGCCTCATTGCACGCAGAACATACATATATTTGGTATGTTGGGTCGATTCAGAATAAATACTAGTTTAATMTGCTACAGTACMCAGAACAAAGTTTTCTCAAGGGTAACTCTAGATTATCGAGGCAACTCGATCTCTTCGTCTGCAATGGGTGGTGGTTTCACTCCAAGTACTTGAAAGGAGTCGGGGAATGTGTTGATGACTCCACTGTGAATGGTGGTGAGTTCTGCGGAAACATTCCAGTAAGAACTACTTGAAGAGGAGTGCTTTATATTCCATGAGCGGAAGCATGAGATCATCGCTATTAAGTGTTCAAWTGGAGACATCAAGAGGAATCCTGTTTCCTCTGCGTTTCTCTATATCCAGGCCTATATGGACGCAGTTTAAGACCGGCCGCCCAAATGCCTTGCATATTGTTTCTTTTTCAGTAATTGTGGACGTATGAGAAATGAAGAAGCTCAAGTTGTCGACTGTAACACTTAAAATATTCAAGTTCTTTCAGTCGGAAATTCATCGCCATCGATTGTGATATTAAGACCCAGTCTGCATTCCTTCGCTCAGTTAGTGAATATGCGAAAAACATTGRAAAAATTTTTGTTTAATTTCGAACATATGCCATCGATTTCATTGCGTAAGTTTAATCTTGGAAATTTGTGGGTTCAAATCCCAAGAAATCCAAATATATTTCATCTATCTATCGTTTTCGGAGGAGTTTAAAATCTGCAGAGCTCTCCATTTGTTCGAAACATTATGATGTATACCAAAAAATGACTGAGAAGCTTAACCAAAATAGGAATGAAAACTGAGAAAATGAGAGATCAGTGGAAAGCGTTGCAGCTAGGCCAAATATTCGCACTTTTAACTTAACAATTTTGCTTGCCAAAAAATGTGTATACTCCGAACAGGGTATATTAAGTTTGCCACCATGTTCCTAACATCCAAAAGAAAACGTCAGATACCCTATAAAGTATATACAAATGATCAGCAAGRCGAGCTAAGTCCATTGAGCTATCATAATCTATCAATCTGGAATTTTGCACACGGCCCTTTCTCACCAAGAAGTTACTCAGTTTTCGGAACGGACGATACATATAACAGCCATACACACTGAACGATCGGTATGAAGTGCTGTATGGACAATTTTTTCATTTGACGATATATTTGGATCACATAAGTTATTGTCCAAATCAACAATGCAGTCTCCGAAGAAATTCTWCAGATCGAGTAATTATAGCATRYAGCTGTCATACAAACCGACTGATCAAAGTTCTTRTAAGAAATCTTTAAATACAAAGTAAAAGAAGGTTGTTTTAGCTTCGGTACTATCGAAGTGAACGTTTCTTCTTGCTTTTTTTTATAATCAAAGATTTCTGTAAATCCATGTTCGATTGATTACTACTACGAAACCCGTTTARGGGAACACCCTAATATATTTAATTTGTATGCGTTCACTCAATATGAGCAAAATAAAATAAAGCTTCGGCAGCCGTTTTTGCCTTTCAACGCCAAATTTTCAGCCTCATCTTTAATTAAGTTAACACTTTTTTTTTGTTTTGTTAAATTTTAGATGCTGTCCTGAGACGTTGAGTCTCTCACAGCAGCATCATGTTGCCTTTTAGCTCACTTAGCACTACTGAAGCATCAATTATGCATCAAAAGCACCGAATGGAAAGGGTTCAAAGTCATCTCGAATGTGCAATAAACAGCACAAAAACATAGAAGACTAATGAAACTAGCACGAAAGGCAAAAATACAAATATATACACATACATATATAGGAACGCACACATACATGCATATGTGTGTTTGAAATGGCTGGAACGTCCGGCATCTGACACCTCGATGACTGCTATGATGGCGGCAAATGTGTAAATGGCTGTCTAACTGTGTGTGTGTGTGTGTGTGTGTGTGCGCGCGTATGTATATATATGTCTATTTGTCTATATGTGTGTCTATAAGTATATGTGTGCCTGTGCGGCTACTTAATAGAAAAAGTGCGAAAGTCACTAAAAGCGTCCTCAACAGCAAAACTCTTGTGCTACATTGCAAATGAAGATAAGTAACGGTAAAATATAGTACTCAACACTCACTGTGCACGAAACWACCAGCAAGTGAATGTAATTGAAAAAGGGCAACGGGCAGTTAGCATAGATTCAAGGTGAATCTGTTTGCCATTTTAATTTGATTTTTTTCTTTGCTTTTCTTCAAGAACGACCGTTGCCTGCCTTTTCTTGTTTACTACACACTTCTACAAATTAGTAGATTTACTTTAGTGAGTTCTTAATGAACTGTTAGTGAAATTATTAGGCAGGCTAATAAAAAAAAGGGCTGCGGGAAAAAGTGGAAATGAATTTGCAGGAAAAGCAAAGCAACAAAGGTGGAAGAAAAATCTCTAGAAGCTTGGGAAAGTGTGAGAGGTGAGAGAAAACTCCTTCGTACTTGGAGAAAATTTGTGTTATCTATAAAACCTAAGATAAATGATATAAAGCTTTCCAAAATTTTTAACTTAAAAGAAAGCTAAAGCTTATAACAGATTATTCCAGAATTATGTGACTTCAACCGTGCCGTTRGTTCTGCTTTCTCCAGAAGAGGCAAGGCGAAATATCGCCTGTCATCAAGCRAACAGGCGAACGTACTMCCGACTAGKCTCSCASAGCACTGTTGACAGTCTAACATTGAAGTCGTAACCGCCGAGGGAAGCGGAGGACGAGTTAGACTATCACTCCGTTGGAAGGAGCTGGGTTCGCTTAGAATCTCCAATTCGCGCCACATGGCGMAGAGAGCAATCGACTGGYGCGCTTTTGTTAACTCGATTATAACCGCATAAGCGTTATCTACGCCAGATGTTTCAGTATGTAGATGGCGGTTGGAATATATTTGGTATTAAGATAGATCCGTGAGTTATGAGATCAAACTTGGTGCAAAAAGACCATAAAGATACCTTTATGATCCCAAAGACTCTAAAAATCTGCATAAAACACTTATACTAACATTGAGAAATTGCCGGTATGATATTATGAGGTTTCAACCTTAACCCCGCAATATGGCGATATTCAACTAAAATTTGCTGAAGTATATCTATACCGTCTTCAGTCAACAGCTTCGACACTTGTCTGAACTGCTTGGCTTTCTGATGAATGATTAGATCTTCTACAACTAGTACAAGGCTGGAAACCAGAGAAACATTGCGAACGAAAAGWCCAGCTACAACATGGTAGGTGGGAAGACAGTGGATCTCCGACACGTTCCCATTCGTTGCAGTTCCATGCGATTTTGTCTTGACCAGGCATTTAAAACAGTCAGGCATCTTAACACGCGGAATGCTCTAAGCTAATAATGGCCTACAMGAAGACCCCAGCAAGTCACGGCTACCGRAAATCCAATACACACCATGCAMCTCATAACGATTAYAWGTACACAAAAGTCAATTAAGCCATTGAAGGTCATTGCACATTTAACATAAATATCTGSTAGTGCTGTTGGRTAATTAACCAGTGATTTAACCGATAAATGGCTTACAGTGATCAYTAGACCACTCAGCAGTAAATCGAAGACTCATACAGCGAACCATTTGATCATTCATTAAAAAGAGCCAAACCCTTCATCACGCAGGAGGTTAGGTATGCTAAGAATCGCTGGCCTACATGATGACCCCAGTAAAAGACGTATACAGAAGCTCTAATAAATAAAGGGAAATAGTGTTAGAGACAACATACAATAAAAATTTCGACTAGAATTGTCAATTGGGCCTCAGAAACTCATAGAAATTTAAACAGAAATCTCGGATAGCGCTGTGGGGTAATTAACCGGTAACTTAACCGATAGTTTGCTGTCAGGGCCTTGTCATGATGCCGCTTATTACTTAGTCGGAAGATGACAACAGACTCGTTTCCAGTCCGACTACATTCATTCCCCTAAAATTTGTTATGACCAAGCATCAGTGCGTTTATTATCACGAAAAAGCTCAAGTCTAATTATCGCTGGCCCAAATGATGCCATATTATATTAAATAAACTAAACCTATAAACGAGAGCTCTAACTAGGTGATTAGAAGAGCTTCGGTAATGAGCTCGTGTCATTTGCAGTACACTTGCATTCTCCCAGCGCTGATATAAGACACCAGGAACCTAATTCCTCTTCATAGAATGAAAACTTCAAAGATACTTATATTCACTCAAAAATTCTATTATCTTCTTTAAATATTGTTTGGGATTGGAGACCTGTCAATATAATGAAAGTATTGAAAAGAACGGACGGAGAATCCATGTACTCTCTAAAATTAACTTAGATTGAAGGATCAGATATTAATTAYATGTTCAATCTTGAAAACGTTACAGTACTACTAAGCTGTGATAAATAGAAGGAAAGGTCTTCGTTCTCAGGTTCAGTTATATGTAATCGTAAAACCATCGTGTCTGAARTATTGATCCAAACGGCCACTTTGTCAAAAAAGAAGTAAAGTTATGTAATACGCTTTTGTCCCAAAAAAGCCAGCTCTTAAATAGTACTTTCATTTACATAGTTTGCTTGCAGTCTCAATATTTGGGAGAACATTTTCAGATATCACATATAATAGTAATACTCAAAATTTTATAAAATGTGTTTCCATTATGCAACCAATCGCTTTAGCATATGCATACTTGCCACATACAATAAAAGAGTCATATTTATGCAAATAAAAATCAATATTTATAATAACCGTTAAGTACATGACATGAATGAACCGAAATGTCGATATATACTTGCTTATATAGTTATATATACGAATATTTGTGCGTATAAGGGAGGCTTGGAAAGTCGCTGATAATGTACTATATGTTTTCGAAGAAGAATTATTATTATTTAACCTAACAGATTCAGTGATAACTTTGCTATTCTATACTCTCTAAACCTTGATACATTCCACTAACGACCCGCAAAATACAGGCGTTCGTGTACGGACCAAGTTGACCAAAGGACATCTGGTCGACTTAGGAATAAGACATAAATGTAGAAATCAACGATAAGAAGATTACGGAAGCAACTACTACTGCAGCCTTTTACGAGATTTAGTTTGAGATCAAGGGAAGTAATAGAATGCATAGACTTGTAAGCCCTCTGCAAGGCGGTCAAAGTGAAAACAGAAGTGGTCTAAACAAAGTTGTTTTCGGCTGCCAAACTTCAGCAGTTTTACAACCTTTCACATTACTTAATCTTCTTTATGGTATTAGTTCTATGACCTTCGAATGTAGTAGAACTGTAAGGGTCGGACAAAACTGATTATCAGTCGGCACAATTACAACGGCTTTCCTACAAAACTTCTATAGATAGATAGAAGTTTATTAACGCACTATGTTACTTCTACTTCAGTTGATATAAGAAGAGTTGAGGAATCTTCTGATGCATTTTACCCGATTATAAAAAGTATCTCACTTCGACAGCTTATAATGCCGGTTCGTTGTGGTACCTAAAATTCCTATATCAGGTCATAATGCCCTTACAAACCGACAAAGTGCTTTAATGTTTCAACTTCATGGCTTGCAAAGCCTGGACAATGGAGTGCCTAGTTTATTTCACCTCACCCTACATCCATACAACTTTAGCAGCTTGCGGCCGTCAAAAAAAAGGTCAAATTAGTACGTATGCGCCAAGATAAACCCCACTAAAGAAACCAGTTAAATGGATCTCCTACGTTCAACTCTAGACCGACAGGTCTCAAGGCCAGGTCGCCGATCAGCACCTGCTTAGAGCATAGTATAGGTCCATTGATTTAGTGCTGGATGCAAGATGCCAGTGGATATCGCTTTTCGACGTTAGCGGGGTAAGATTGCTCCTTCTGGTAGCTAATCGTCGACTTTGCTGTGACCTGGTACGTAAGCTAGTCTGAAGGTGAAGTATATTGATTTATACCTAGCAAAGACATAATAGCTTTGAGTGCACAATTAGCGAGCTCAGCGCTAGTATTATCGCTCTGCTGYCGGGTTTACACTATRGCGGTTTGCTGGCTTAAAGCTAWGATTGACGGATATCTCCTTACAGAAAACCTATCCCTGAAAGAGCTCAATGCACATCATTTCCAGCAACTTCCACCCATCCATAGATACAAAGAAAAAGTCGCCACGTGTAGCCTTTGTGCCCCACTGATGAAATAAATAGTTCAAGATTAATGACCGAAAGCCGACTTTTTTGATATTTGTTAAAGCTTGATAAGAATTTAAAAGTAGACAGTATTTGTCTTGTAATATAGTACTTCTGTAAAATCCTTATAGAATTAAGCGACGAATTCTAAGGATACTTTTTATGAATCCTAAACATTCGGTTAGGAAATCTCTAAATTATTGCCATGATAAGGAGATTTTCTCATTTTGTAGACTCTCTAACCAAAGCTAAAATTGGTGGCTTAATCAAAATTTAACAGCTGTCATTCAGCAGATGACAGTTACCATCAGCAGAGTTGCATTTGGAGTAACCTGTTTGATATTTTAAAAGTCATTGACTCAATGGATTGCCCTCGTACTTACTTACCGTCATATATGTACGTATGTATATATATACCATACATACATACATAAATGCAGATATGTAATATATAAAAACATTGCATTTTTATCACACATACACACAAASATTTACACAAAAAATCGGATTGACTTGCCACACAGAGCGAAAAGAGAATCGGAAAACAGAAGCGCAAAACTCTTATACAATTCTTAGTAGAGTGACTTTGTGTGATTCGCAATTTTTGCATAGAAAATTTCGCCATTTTGCATGCGGAATCTCAAATTTCATCTTTTGCAACTTGMATTTCGTGTGCGTCTGTTTGTAGCATATGGTGAATGGCAAATATTTTGCATATCAATAGAGAGTTGCAGATTGAGCGCAATATGCCCAGCGGGAGGAAGAAGTTTAGTTGTTTTTTCATATAAATTTTGGCCCCAACCTATACGCTGCCACACATATWCAAACACACAAACAGAAGCATATTAACCCCTGCTAGCATTCATATTGCCAAACATTTCATTTTAAATGGACGACCCTTAAAAATCATAGTGATGCTGGCATAATGCATAAAAAATGCATAAATGTTTGTCTCCAATCGAAAATATCGAGCTGGCTACACACCACTGTGCGACGTAAGTCTCGGCGGGGGCAATGTGAATGAGACCGTTATGCATGTAACTCCAACTATGACTATCTTTCTAACTGCGCTTGTGAGCAATGCAGCACTGCAAAAGCATAAAGACAGCGTTGGTATACCTCGAGTCTTACCAAGTCAGTCCAATCGTGCCTTTAATAGTGTTCACTCGTATAGGTTGTGGCATAAAGCAGCTGCAACAACGGTACTGCCCATCAATTTCGGTTTGGAGTTCATCAATAACGTATAATGCTGTTCGCTTGACAATCTCCGACAGCACTCATTTCTAAGCTGCATGTACTAAGCGTCCCCCAAAAATATACAAACGCATTGYGGGAAATATGAGTCGAAATTGCACAGAACTGAAAGAGAAATGCATGAAAAGTGGTCTTTGTTGCATAAATGCACTTAAGTGTATGTCTAGGTGTGTAACTGAATGTATATGACGAATGTAGGTTAGGTTTGATAAGACGGTGGCAGCTTGGGGACATATTAATATGAGACTGCATTATGTTAGAGTTGTTAGTACCTTTAAGAAACTTGTTACATAAAAAGCCTCAGTTTTCGTAATGAGTAAGAAATTAACAAAAGAGAATATTCTTAGAGATAAGGAAGTGAACTCGAGCTTTAACTTCGACAAGTTTTTTTTTCCATTGAATCTTACGAATACTTATCCAACTTAATCAAGATTTGAGGCTTCGAATTTCAATAGGCAGTTATTCCAGTTTGGGACCACATCTTGACCTTCGATTACCTTTTCAATAAAGTTCAAGTGTCTTAAATCCAATACTACTCATCAGCAGATCATTCTTGTTCTCGCAAGACCAGTGTAAACTGTGAAAAAAAAAAATCTATGATTGGGAAGGACCTCACCAAGCCCTTTGATACCAAATGAGGCTTCAGACAAGACGTGTGATTTCTTCAATCGACTTTTGCAGAAAATAATTCGAGCTGAAGAACTAAGCAGAGAAGGTACCATTTCTATAAGAGTGCTTCGTTAGTTCTGTTTTCTCCACACTGGATAAGGCAGAGAAGCAAATGAGTCTGTTAGTGAAGGTGGGCAAAACGAAATATCTCCTTGCGACCATGCTACCACGTCACAGTTGACATTCATAACTTCGAAGTTGTAGATAATTTCGTCTGCCTGTATRTTAGCCTCGAAAACCAACGCAAAATAGTTTTTATATATTTTTATATATATTATCTATAAGTCACTCATTAATGCCGTCTGTGTACTGTGGTGCAGAAGCATGGATGTTGACAACATCTGATAAGTCGACGTTACTAGTCCTCGACAGAAAGGCTCTAGGGGAAATTTATGGTTATTTGCTATTGGCACCGGCGAATATCATATTCGGTGGAACTGTACAAGCGATTCAGCGAATTAAGAGACAGCGGCTATGTTGGCTAGACCATGTCGTCTGAATGGATGAAAACACTCCAGCTTTGAAAGTATTCGACGCTGTATCAGCCGGGGGAATCAGAGGAAGAAGAATACCTACACTCCATTGGAGAGATCAGATGGAGAAAGGCCTGGCTGCACTTGGTATCTCGAATTGGCACCAAATTGCGAAAAGAAGAAACGACACTCAGAATTAATTCACTTGACTAGACAAGGCCTTATTTGCTAGATATGAGGAAGTAAATAGATAGACGGAAACAAACAATCAGATGAACGTAGAAGGACTTCAACCTGTCGATTGCAATACTAAACGATTCTACGGAGCTCGATATTAAGAGACTTTTCGTGGCTTTTTGATCACTTCAAGAAAGATTGAAGTATAAGGAACTATAGAACGATGCGGAAGGCACTGACGAACTACGGTACAATTCTGGTTGGTGCTCTTGTTCAACTCTCGGAAAGAAGGCGAAAACTTCTTTCTTAATTTTTATTTTTACCGATTTTATATTTACTCTTGGAGACCTTATATTGCAGATCGAAAAAATAGTTTCTTTCTTTAAAGTTTCTTTTTGTTACACCATCGTAAGTTACATATATGTCCGTTTACGGTTTTAATGTAGCATAAATTCCATACAGTAGTTACGAATGAACTTTCCAAAAAGTAAATATGCAAAATACCAATAGGCGTCTACTTAAAAAGGGACCTTTTTGTAGGCGTAGAGGGCAGTGTGTGCACTCACATAACAACGAATTGAACACATACGAGTATCCAACTGCAGTGTGTATCCAATTTTGAGCAGTTATTAGCCGCACATAAAGTGCACTCGACCGATAAGTAAGAATACTAAGTGAACTTGTGTAACAAGTTGCTTAAAAGCGATTTGCCAGCGATGGAGCTTTACGAACTAAAAATACAGTTATGCTGAATGGCTGTGGAAATGCTTTATTTAATTTTTGAAATGAAAACATTTTATTTGCAGCAGCAGCAGTCTTTAGCAATTTTGAGTGGACCACTGCCTACTGCACTTAGGAGCCAGTGGGAGGTTGGAAGAAATATGTAACGACGGTTCGACGAAATCTGACTCTTTTGTTGGTATCAAATATGGAAACCAAGTTCCGCATGTTTCGAAGCTCGCTTGGCGAACAAATGTTGACCAGCTAAAGGTCAAACCATGCATTCGAATTTGGTTTGAGAGATAGGTTAGGTAAAGTAAATTGATTGATTTTACGTGAGACCACGAAAAATCTCACAGTATAAGTTTCCAACTCATTTTTATACTCTCGCAACAAAGTTGCTAAAGAGAGTATTATAGTTTTGTTCACATAACGGTTGTTTGTAAGTCCTAAAACTAAAAGAGTCAGATATAGGGTTATATATACCAAAGTGATCAGGGTGACGAGTAGAGTTGAAATCCGGATGTCTGTCTGTCCGTCCGTCCGTCCGTCCGTGCAAGCTGTAACTTGAGTAAAAATTGAGATATCATGATGAAACTTGGTACACGTATTTCTTGGCTCCATAAAAGGTTAAGATCGAAGATGGGCAAAATCGGCCCACTGCCACGCCCACAAAATGGCGGAAACCGAAAACCTATAAAGTGTCATAACTAAGCCATAAATAAAGATATTAAAATGATTTTTGGAAAAGTGGGCGTGGTCCCGCCTCCTACTAACTTTTTTGTACATATCTCGAAAACTACTATGGCTATGTCAACCAAACTGTATAGGGTCGTTTCTTGTAGGCATTTACGTATACATTTAAAAAATGGAAGAAATCGGATAATAACCACGCCCACCTCCCATACAAAGGTTATGTTGAAAGTCACTAAAAGTGCGTTGACCGACTAACAAAAAACGTCAGAAACACTAAATTTTTCGGAGGAAATGTCAGAAGAAAGCTGCATCCAGGCTTTTTTAAAAGTTGAAAATGGGTGTGGCGTCGCCCACTTATGGACCAAAAACCATATCTCAGGAAGTACTCAACCGATTTCAATGAAATTCGGTATATAATATTTTCTTAATACCCTGATGACATGCAACAAATATGGGTGAAATCGGTTCACAACCACGCCTGAAATCTCGGTTATCACTTTATCATGCGAGAGTATGAAATGTTCGGTGACACCCGAACTTAGCCCTTCCTTATCTGTTTTCATTGCAATTTTGACAGGCTATGTCCACTAAATTTTTACGTTCCACTCTGGGTAAGAGGCTTTCGCCAACCAACAAGTACTGGTTGCTGACCAACGCATGCTGAGCTCGTGGTAAACCCATAGATCCAGCGCACGAAGACAGAGAACCTTTGCTAGTTCATATGCTGATGGAAATCCGATGCGATTGCTTTTTATTCGAAGCTCAAGTCGCTTTACAATTTCCGATGATTCCGCTGTGGCCTCGAATATGGGAGGAGCCTGATGTTACTGCTAGTAAGATCATGACTTCCTTGAATTGTTTTGAGCTCAYTGTAAGCGACAGATGGCTGAGATAATGCAAAGACAATTTTTGACTGTTTTGAGTTCGGCTGCGCAGTTTCCCGAGCTGTTATATAGTACAAGAATGCGACTAGAAGCTTCGGGTTTGGTTACATAGCTTAGTTTTAAGAAAGCCACTGGTACTCATATGTATCTTCAAAGTCTGTAGAATGTAATTGTGTTGATCGATTTGTTAGTAGCTTAGCCGACCGTATCCTAAAGTAATTCAAATAAAWAGTGCTTACTTTTAAAGTGTGTTTGAACATCAATTTTCTTGTGCTCTATCTTTAAAAAGGCACTCATAACCTCACTTGAGAAAAGTACAATAAAATGCAGCCAAAGACGCGCCCTAGCAGAATCCCATTGCGAAAATGTAAATGCCGTCGCTGTCAGAAAGCATAAGCGAAGAGATGAAAGAAGATAAATAATACAACAATAAGAAAAGGTAAAACAAATGCGAACGCAACCAATCAAAAGTGGACAAAAGTAGACCATGTACAAGAACATGAAAGAATACCACGTGGCGTTGACGCAGGCTTTAAAGGCAACGCAATGTAAGTGTGTATGTGAAGATTCCAATAATGCTGTTGTTACCGTTGTTGTTGTATGCACGACTTTAACGCAAAAACCATTTGCTTGTAGTTTATTGAGGCAGCGTCGCGCAGCGCGTGTGTAAGAATTGCGGTTGCGTCTTTAAGCGGAAGCCCACGACGAACACCTTCGAGGCTAACTCTACGTCTTCACTGCAAACCCTCATTCCACGTCGGCTAGTTGGCCTTTTGTGCCRTTCTCTAATGGCAACTGAAAGAARGCTTTCTTTCTTTACGTTCCACAATAGTTTAATAACATGCTGCAGCAGTTGTTGCATGCCACAAGCCTGTGTTGACTATTTACAAAAGTAACGGCGCGACGTGTGTCGTTTCGCGTGCATTGTGTTCTGCCACACGGTGCGGCGTTGCATTTCCGCTTCCTGTTGAGATTTCATTATGCGACCTTCGGGCGGAGGGGGGTAGGCTGGCGTGCGAGGTCACCTAAAGCCAGCGCTTTGGTATAGTAATAGTGTACCACCAACTGCGTTCGTTGACGGGTATTGTGTATGCCGCTATGTGACTTAGTCTTCTCGGGTAGTTCATATTTGCTTTTGTTTATGTCGACAGACWTATATTTAATCAGTAGCGAGCGCGCACATCGAGCAGCAGCAAGCCAATGTCCTGGTTTCTATAACAAATTGACATGTTGTTGTTTCCTTTCGGCATTCTTTATTTCTTTAACACTTTTGCAGTAAGAGTTGTCTAAGATTTATTTAATTTGGTGGATATATCTAATGGTTATTACGATATGAAAGTAGAAATCGTCGATAATATACACGGAAAGTTAAGGAACGCTCGAAGAGAATGCTGAGACTGAAGATATTTCATTCAAGTGAATAAAATACGGCTTACACACGTGAGTAATTGGTCCTCTCGTTGTCAAAACCAGCTAAGCCTCATATCGTTAGCTTACAAACTGCTTAGGTATAATGCCTTTTTTTAGAAAAAAAATTTATCTTTCAAAACTGCGAAATATTGGGATCAGTGAAATGAATAAACAGCTATAAAATTAGTATATAAGGTTGTCAAATATCTCTTTATAAAATGTGCAACAGTGATCGGATTTAGTTCAAATATGCGCCGTTTCGTTCGATAATCTGTTTCCATCTAGACGGCAACTTCATAATACCCCCCTCGTAGAGGATGGAAGATATTTGCGAAGAACTCGGACAGCCACTTTTCACATGCCTCTTTTGAGTTCAACTTTACACCAACAAGCGCGTTCATCATGGACAGGAACAGGTGGTAAACACGTGGCGCTATGTCCGGGCTATATGGCGGATGCAATAGAAACTCCCATTCGAGCTCCCATACCTTCTGACGAGTCATCAACGAAGTGTGTGGTCTGGCGTTGTCTTGGTGGAGCACTCCACCCTTTCTGTTGGCCAATTTTGAACGCTTCTGATCGATCGCCTGCTTCAAGCAGTCCAGCTGTTCGCAGCAGTTGGTAGAATTAAGCGTCTGGCCATATGGGAGCAGCCCATAGTGAATGATCCCCTTCCAATCCCACCAAACACACAGCAAAACCTTCCTGGCCATCAATCCCGGCTTGCCCACTGTTTGGGAAAATTCAGCGGCCTCCGACCACTACCGTTTTCTCTTGATATTTTCATATGTGATCCATTTTCATAGCCGGTCACCATCCGCTTCAAAAATGGATCAAGTTCGTTCCGTTTCAGCAGGCGTTGATTCGGTACAGAAGGTTTTATTGCTTCAAATCATCATTTTGACCAAACAACCTTTTTTGCTATCCAGCTTTCTGCAGATGGTTTAAAATGGTTTGGTGACTAAGTCCTATCTTCTGGGCGATGTCACGGGATGCCAAATGCCGGTCTAACTCGATGTTTTCCATGATTTGATCGATATTCGTCGTCACAGGTCTTCCGCTGAATCCGCTCTGAATCGTTGAAACCATTCCTCCACAGTTCGAAGTGATAGAGTAGCATCCCTCAAAACACCATTAATCTCACGGAATATAATAGCGGATTTGCCTTTAACGAAGGAAAACTTTAAAATAACATATTTTACAAGTCTACAACTGTTGAACGCAATATCCAAACTAACCTTGCATATCACCGTTTTGTAAATTATGTTAAGACCTTTCAAAGATGTATATTATTGCCAGATACGAGCTCTGTAGCGCTTTTTACATAACCGCGAAATTCAAAAGCCAAAAAAGACGGAAGAGAGATATTTGACAACCTAATATTACGAAAAGTGTTCAGACTGAAACTAACCTCAGACGGAAGAAATCTACGATTTTATGGGCGGAAGAATAGTCATACTTATATTAGTGTTATACCGAATACAGGTTGATTCCAAAGTCGGCAATAGGGATAAGGTATTTTTCTTTTGGCAGTCGACATTGTCATATTTGCGGGTTCGATATCTTGTTTGAAACTCACTACGATCTGAGAACTTGTGAGGATCCCATTCATGGTATGGTATTATTTTAGGCAGTCGACATTGTCATATATATTTTCGAGTTCGAAACTCAACCTTGGCGCTTATAAGGTCCCATTCCTCTAGAGTAAKAAGAAGAAAGAAATCACAAAGAGAAAAAGGAGCCAGCTTGTTTATCTAATAAATCTTTTTCTTCACTAACTCTACAACCGTGGGTCGGTCCGAGCCGAGAACATAAGACTTGAAGGTTGAAAGGTTTATACAGAAAACATAAGGTTTTTTGCTATACAAGCCATTGGATCTCTATAACCTGCAACATGTTTGATTGGGAAAGTGCAGGAAGGTTAAAGACGATTTTAGTATATATATACTAGGTTGAAGTAGTAAGCATCTAATGTCTAGAGCACTTTTGTATTGTAGTACACTTAAAAGCATGAATATCATGTAATTTCTTGGGAACCAACAAAACGACATTTAAATTGCCAATTGTTCATTGGCTTAAGTAATAAAGAATTAAAGTGCCGTCAAAAATGACAAAGTTGTGTGTGCCAGCATTTAATTGAAGTCATCTTCGTGCTCCTTCCGCCAAACTACTGTCAATATTTCCGCCATTTTGCCGCTGTTCTTGTATAAATTATCGCTTTGTTTTTGTGACAGTTTGTTGTGCTTGCAACATGCTGAAATGAGCATTACTTACAAGGCACGGAAAGAATTATTTACACTGAAACACTGAAGAAAATGTTTTAATTTGACCCCGCTCCTCGTATAGTGCTCACTGCATGGCGAGCGCCGCAAACTGCGTTGCTGCTTTAACCCATTTCGCAGAGCACAAACAAAAAAAAAAAAAAAGAAAATAAACAGCAGGAAACTAAAAACACGACAACCACTACKCGGGAAAGTAAAACGCAGATGAAGATGTTGACAATGCGAGCGCCCGTCAACGCACTTGTACTGCCTCGGCGTTCCTCCGTCCGTGCGCGGTGTCGCCGTCGTCGCCGTGGCCGCTGCATATGGAGAAGATGAGCGACAACACTGTTGTATTGTAAGCAAACGACAGCCAGCAATGAGGCCAACAATGACAGCAGAATGAACAGCAACAAGCGTGCAACGGCGAACAGCGAACAGCGAACGGCGTATTTGCACAAATGAAGCGACAACGGAAAAATATATGATTACAATACRGATTTCTGYTTTGCTCACTTTTTTCTGCGCATTGTCGAAAAGAAAGCGTAATAACTGGAGGTACTAGTGGAACGCAGATCGCAGSGTTTGGGGAACCTGCTGTTTTATGCCGCAAGAGCCGGTTTCGGGGCGGAATATGAATGTCTATAAACAATGCACCCAGCGGTTGGTACAACATGAGGCACATATTAACTGCAGCTTGTCGCATACCAGCAGCGAAAAAAACAGTAAAAAAAAATGAAAGTAATAATAAAGTTCCGTTACGCAGCATAAAAGAGTTGTTAATAGTTTAGCTGAAAAAAGTATAAAGCTATGGGTAGACACAGGCTGTCTCAATGTGTGTCCAAATATCTCGACTGCTTGTGAAAGTACCCAAAATAGTTATTCAAAACTACAAAGTTCTGTTTTCTGAAACTCCGAGCTCTGTCCGAACTAACATACAGCCTGAGTTCATTTTTTTTCCGTCCAGTTGMAGCTTAACAATATCAAACAACAGAGCAGTCAGCGCAGCCAATTCCAGCCTAGCCTAGCAGCGAAAAGGGTTGGTCGAGGGCTAGACGAAGTACCTAGAGCCCACATATATAGACTCTTCGCGTTTTAGAAACTACATCACTGTTAACAGCTATACATTTTAGGTATTATAAGTTATGGTCTTTGCTTATCTCGGAACCAGTATAAACTCTAACCAYAAAATTAGGTTGACAAATAACTCCCTTAAGCCTTTTTGTCTTTTGAAGTACATGGCTATGTTTTAAGCGCTACAAAGCTCGTATCTGGCAATACAAAACATCTTTGAAAAGTCTTGACATAATTTACAAAACGGTGATATGCGTGGTTAGTTTKGATATTGCGTTCAACMGTTGTAGACTTGTAAAATATGTTATTTTAAAGTTTTCCTTCGTTAAAGGCAAATCCGCTATTATATTCCGTGAGATTAATGGTGTTTTGAGGGATGCTACTCTATCACTTCGAACTGTGGAGGAATGGTTTCAACGATTCAGAGCGGATTCAGCGGAARACCTGTGACGACGAATACCGATCAAATCATAGAAAGCATCGAGTTAAACCGGCATTTGGCATCCCGCGACATCGCCCAGAAGATAGGACTTAGTCACCAAACCATTTTAAACCATCTGCAGAATGCTGGATACAAAAAAAAAAAAAAATTGATGTTTGGTCAAAATGATGATTTGAAGCAATAAAACCTTCTGTACAGAAACAACGCCTGCTGAAACGGAACGAACTTGATCCATTTTTGAAGCGGATGGTGACTGGCGATGAAAAATCGCAATATGAAAATATCAAGAGAAAACGGCCGTGGTCGAAGGCCGCTGAATTTTCCCAAACAGTAGGCAAGCCGGGATTGATGGTTAGGAAGGTTTTGCTGTGTGTTTGGTGGGATTGGAAGGGGATCATTCACTGTGGACTGCTAACATATGGCCAGACGCTTAATTCTACCATCTACTGCGAACAGCTGGACTGCTTGAAGCAGGCGATCGATCAGAAGCGTTCAGAATTGGCCAAGAGAAAGGCTGTAGTGCTCCACAAGGACAACGTCAGACCAAAGACTTCGTTAATGACTCGTCAGAAGCTATAGGAGCTTGAATGTGAGTTTCTATCGCATCCGCCATATAGCCCTGACGTAGCGCCACGTGTTTACCACCCGCTCCTGTCCATGACGAACGCGCTTGTTGGTGTAAAGTTGAGCTCAATCGAGGCTTGTGAAAAGTCGTTGTCCTAGTTCTTTACAAATATGGAGGGGGGGCTCTCCGAGGGGGGTATTATGAAGTTTCCGTCTAGATGGAAACAGATTATCGAATGAAACGGCACATGATATACGACACATCATATACGAGCATTTCGACTGGTATCTGGCGGTTATTCGGAAGAATATGAACCAATAATGTCTGCTGGGTCTTATGATGGGTAATTATTTCGCCAAATTATAGAGAAATTTTGCTAAGTATTAATTAAAAATTTAGGAAACATGTTTTAATTCATTTGTAGGCACTTTATTTAATGAAACCCGAAATGTTTATGGGTTCAAGAAACTATTAGGACGAGCACTTTGTTTTCCGACTCAGATTCAATAGAAGCGACAGCAGCCTACTGATTTAAAGAAGACATAATCTTCTGCTATCGTCGACTATGATTTTAGAATAGAAATATTCTAAAATCTGAGATTATTTAATGAAGTCAGAGAATTTTATGAGTTCAAAGTGCCATTAGAGCGATCACTTTGATTTCAGTTTGAGATTGGAGACTTCACCTATATGAGTGTAAAAATYTTAATCTTCTGCTTTCGTAGACTACGATTTGCCCTAACCATGTTTAGTATTCCAAAATGTCAGAGGAGATCAAGTCGATAGAAGGTCATTATAGAAAAGACGACTCACTTCAAATGAAACTCGAATATTATTTAAACTTTATTCACTTTGGTATTCTCCAACGCTAAATGTTTTACACCAACTACATGARTATTCCAGCTCTAATAATAGAATGTACCAGCGTTAAGTGCAGAAGAAATAAATCGCTTGAAAACTCTCCGACAGTTTTATTTAAATGTGTGTAGTAGTACTCGGCAAAAAATATTACAAAAAATGGGAGATTTAGTTTAAGCCACAAAACTAACTGTACTTGAAGGTTTACATGTAGACATATGTACACACACATATATCACAAGTGCGAGAAAAGTCGGCAAAAAGTGTCTGCACTTTAATGTTGCAGCAACAATTCCTTACTTTTKTTGTTTATATTTTACACAGCGTGGCAAAGCCGCCAAGTCACTTTTTATGCAAATACATACATTTATATAAATACCTTGCGCTGAAAAAACGTGGAAAATATTATGATAATTGCGAAAATATAAAAGGCACATCACGAATTCCGTTTCAGCTTTATTAAGAACRCACCAGCAGCGGCGTGTTGCCGGCGGCTCCACTGACGACGGTTGTTGGTGTTCGAAGTCTTTTTTGTGGAGATGAGTGCGTATATGAATATGTGTGCGTGTGTGTGTGTGAGTGCGTAGCAAAATGCTGCAGTGAGTGCAGATTATGCGAATTATGTAAACATTAAAATTTTTTTCGACGAATTTTCCAGCAATGATGGTGGCAGTGGGTGGCAGAGAATATAGGGTGTTTTTTTAGAGGAACCATGACATGACTTTTATCTTAGAAATTGTTAAAAATGTTAAGTGAGGTATACTAATCTCTTGCAACACCCTATGTTACTATAATATATATTGTTTTTTAATATCACAAGCATACTTCTAGGCGCTTAACAATTAAAATAATATATTCCTGCATGTGCTACACGAAAAATAAGATATGGGCGGCCCTAATAATATTATGATTCGGCTGTTCAATACCGCTCCAAGTGAAAAATGCTCTAATTTTTTTTTGATTCCATAAAATATCTATGCCTGCCTTACAAAAGTCATGCCCAAGGTGAAAACGTCAAAGCTTATTCAGATTTTTTCTGAATAACTAAGCTTTTGCACTCTTACTCGTACAGTTGTCTGAGAGACTGACAAATCCAATAAAGCTTAGTAAAGGCTACCCTACGCAACTTACCTACTGACTACCTATTAAATACCTATTGACTACCTACTGAATACCTATTACCTAGCTATTACTTACCACTGAATACATACTATCAGTTCCAAAAGTATTTTTAAATGTTAGCAAGGTGTTAGTTCTTCAGTTSATTTCAAAGCGGTATCTGGGACCTCTTCTCGATAGAAGCTGCAATGGTCCCGTAGCATTTTTAGATAAAGTTACTAAAAATTTAGTTCTTCATTGGATATGAATATATGACCTCACGTCGAGAGAAAATCGTCTTTCGGTAACAATATCGAAACTGCAATGCTCCCGAATCAWATTTAGATACTGCTGCCAAGGAGTTAGTTCTTCATCGGATATGAAATCGGTATGTAGGACCTGCTGTCAAGCGAAAATCATCTTTCAGTAGCATTATTGAAGCTCTCATGCTCTTACTAATTGGAAAAACCATCGCATATAAAGTCGCCAGGCATTTGGAGGCACGTATGAATCTATGTTTTTWCTCACTCTTCGCCAGCAGGTTCCGAACAAGCCTCGGTGTGCTCAGGCCAACTTTCCCATCCGCCTTCATTGCTTGCTGCGCATATTTGTGTGCGCACCGGCGGCAATTGCAGCGTCAGTTGGTGTGAGGATCTGTGTGTCACACACGCTACCTCACTGTGTATTTTAAAAATTACTCCTTTCAAATGCGCTTATCTTCTGCACTTATACAGTTTTTGTGCCTTCCTTTCAGTGAAATGTTAATTCGCTTACATGCCACGCATGGCGTACGCGTTCTGCAGTCTGATTCTGGTTAAATATGAGTAATCTGTTGACATATATAAATATTTACATGGGCATAAAAAAGTACACTCACTTATTAATATTTATATTACATCTGTATATATGTAATACAGCTGCGGAATGTGCGTACGARTTTATAAAATGTTCTCGTTAAATTTTAAATTTATTATAGTTGAAGGAACTTCTGAGAGCTTTTGGAGTTAATGAAATTCTTGTGGATATTTATTATAGTATGTACTTGTAGACTAACTAGACAGAAGGTTTTTTATTTACTAAAAGGGACTATTAGACTCAAAAWATGCTTAGGTCAACATATAAGGAAGATCGAACAAGCCCTGTCGGCAAAAAWCATATGAAATTGTGAGAAAGTTGTCGGGACGAGAATATATGACTAGCACCAAATAGGCCCTGTCGATCTAGRAGGACTGAATATTCTTGAGGTTTATCTGGAAAAGGTTTAGTTACACTAGAGTGAGAAAATATAGCAACCGTAGCTGAGAGTGTATACGAAGACAGTGGTCTCGGACTGAAGTATGGAACGACTTGGTGCATTTCACGTCGAGTTCTTAAATAAAAAGCATACAAAAAACAGCTCTAACAAAAACTGAAGTCGCTTAACTTTCCCAAGCGACTTTGCTTCGCTCTATGGGCTTTTGAAAAGTTCTTAGAATATCCGACGTTTCTGAGCCAAATTTTGTTCTGGCTCAATGGGTAGGAAAATAATCAAAATTACCGCATTTGGGACGAAGAACAATCTGAAGAGATTCATGGGCTGCCACTTCATCTAGAATAAAAAAACGATTTGGTGGGGTTTGTGAGCCGGTGAAGTCATCGGTCAATATTTCTTCAAAAATGATATCGGTGAGAATGTAATTGTCAATAGGAACGGTTAACGCACTATGATAACCTAGTAGATATTCGACACCTAAAATTGAAGCTCGTGAACTCGGTGAAATTGATTTCAAAAAGACGGCGCCACATTTATTGAGAGAACATCACGGTGAGCAGATAATTTCACGTTTTGGGCTGGTCGATTAGCCAACAAGATCGTGTGATRTCACACCGTCAGACTTTTTCCTGTGAGGATATATAAAGTCTAAAGCCTATGCGGACTTCGATTCAGATCGAACGAGTAATCGAAAATTGGACTCAACGGATGAACCATCTGAGACGTAGMCGTGGCCAACATTTCAAAGAGATAATCTTCAAAAATTAAATGCTAAGAAATGTTCTTCCGAATGATAATAAACAATCCTCATTCAGTTTGAAGTTTCTCTGTTTTTTCTTCAGAAAAGTAGGGAGCCTCGAAATGGATCACCTTCACCTCCTGATAGCTTTTACAACATCCGTTATAAGGCGTTCCCAGTCTGTCTTAGACGGTGACCTTTTAATACTCCTCAACCTTTTTATATCATGACTTTACAATTTCATTGGTRGGCGTGTGCTACCCAAATTCCATTCGTGCCACATATACCTGCTTGTCGAGCGAGTCAAGGATTAATTCCACCGAAACTCGGCTATGTGTATCTGTATAACATGTATAATATGTCATTTAAATATCTGCAGATAATCCAGAGGCAAATAAATATCCTCTTTTCGGAGTCTAATTGTAGGGTGGTGCCTATTCAGGGATATCCGACTGCCCTGGAACCCATTGTAGATGTGAGCTAAGATTATCTTACCTCAGATTTCTCGAAAAGTTTCCGATCTTTCAATATAAATCATTTAAAAAAAAGTTTAAACCCTAAAAAAGCATGATTACTACTACTATTTACCTTATACTAAGATAATTTGGCAACAATTTCAGTTGCGCTCTACCGATATCTTTCACTTCCGAAAACGCATAGTATTTTAGGTTATGTTAACAATTAGTTTGAGTTTTATTTGCAGTTGACTTTTTCAAATACTTATTGATATCAAGCTTTCTAAAATAAAAGCACGGCGTATCACAAGAATATATATTTGAGAAGAGCTCTGCCTTTGAGGCCAAGACTTTCGGTGAGGGAAGTGGCCGAAATTTGAAGTTACGTTTGTACTCCCTTTTMGGGACAAACTGTCTTTGCACAGTCGCTTCCTTGCGGCTTAATTGAAACTGTTTGCTGGCTGTAGATGCACGCGGACACTTAGTACTTCCAGCATTGGTTTTCAACTTCGGCGTCGCAATAATTGAGTTAAATCGAATATTTGCTACTTTGATCGGCATTACTTTTTGCGCATGCCTTGAGATGGATGCTCTTCTAAGCTGCGGCTCTTCCAGATCATCAAGATCAAACAGTTTCGCTTGCGTGAGCGTTGCTGCATCTAGCATCCAGTGAAGTAGACGTCGTCGTACACCGCCAGTTACAATTTTTGGAATGCTTTGTGAATGGCTGAGTTTCTTTTTGATCATCGCGGAGGGAACGCGTTTAGTAGCGGGTTGGATGACGGGTTGGATGGCGGTTTCCAATGCAATTTCGTAACGACCAATGGCAGGCTGAAAGCTTTGATGACGCGGTATATAGCTCATACGTTTTTCGGGTACACAGGAATTTCGTAAAAATAYATGTGGATTTGGTTTAGCTGCATTTATTCGGGGATCGCTGATAGAGGTGGGAAAAGAAGTGTAAGTAAGAGGCCAATAATAGTTTGCTTGGGGGCTTAAATATAAAAAAAATGCACTTCAGATAAAAAATAAAAAAATTCTAGTTAATCAATCTAGCAGACCACTCTCTGTCTCTATGATCTTAGTAACCAAGAATACGTACTAGTGTTGAGATATTAYATCCCAATTTAGATTAAGATGGTTTAGTTGGGAGTCCTTTGCCAGATCACTTTGCTTTTCGGCGAGATCGCTCTGTGAATTCCATTTTGTGCCGTGACCTTTCGGTATATCTAAATTTAAAAATATATATTTTATTTTAAAATACTACTGTAGATACCTTCGCACACTCACTTGTCCGAAATTTGCCTTTATATTGATTGTGACGATTTGTGAAACGATCGCTATCACGCGGTATATTATAGAACTGCCAGTTTGTGACTTGTGCGTTATCTAATGACAACTTCGTAGGCGATCTATGCCAGTAAGCGCCGCCTAACCCGCGTCGTGTCTCAAAAGGTATTTTGTTTGTTTCGTAGATATTCGGTGGCAAATGAAAATATTTGGTATCRATGTGATCGCGCACCAGCTTGATGCGTCGCAAATTAATGCAGGSTCGTGGGTTTTCTGCATATTTTCCAATGCGTTTTTCATAAACGCTTCGCATCTTCGTATTCGGCCGCTTTTCTGGAAAAGAATTGRTATGGTGGTAATGTGGTGCTGTAGRTAAAGTGTGGTTCATACCTGCTTCACACATTTTCTGTATGATTTGCTCAGTTCTTGTTTTGTATTCATAACTTTTCTTTGAGCTGACGCCTTTGAGCAGTTAAATGGTTAAGTTTATAGAAATTAGCAAGGTATAAGTTAGTGTATACTTACGAGTGGCTAGAAACAGTGGTAGGGTCAGACGGTCCGTTAGGAACTTAATTTCATTACGCCTGCAGTATTGATGGTGCATTTTTTTTCTAATGATCTCGAAAAGTTTATGTATATACTATGAAAAATAACTTCTCTATCTCTATTTTACTATTATATTGTTTATTACTATTTTATATTAGTATTGTAACTCTACTATTACAAGGCCTGAAAAAAAATATAAATTCCTTTTATTGTTTATCTGTATAAAATGTGTATTAAAATTAATTATTCGGTTAAAACGACGTTTTAAAGTCTATGCTACTTACTTCATCTAATTTTTATACAAGGAAAGTAGTTGCTCTCTCCCTTAGTTGAGTTTGATACACGTTTCTTCTCTTCGCTTTTTGGCGCCAATCGGCGCTASCAAGTGCAGGCGGATCTTTCTCCATTTGATCTTACCAACAAAGTGGAGGTCTTCCTCTWCCAGCGGGTACTGACTCGAATACTTCAAAGCTGTGGTGTTCTCATCCATCCGAACAACATGACTTAATAAGCATAGCCGCTGTCTCCAGATGCTTCTAAGTATGTCAATTTCCCTGTATATCTCATCGTTCCAATTCCCAAAAAAACCACAAATCTTCGCAAAATCTGTGTCTCAAACACTGCTAAGGCCCCATTTTCAGATATTGCACTCCAAAAATGMTAAGAGACCTGTAAAGTTTGGYTTTTGTWCAACGAGAGAGGACTTTTCTTCTTTATTACCCACTCATTCCGAAGTAGCATCTGTTGGTGAGAGCGACTCTGCGYTGGACTTCAAGGCTGATATTGTTGTTGGTRTTAATGCTGGTTCCAAAATAGACGAAATTATCTACGACTTCGAAGTTATGAGAGTCAACAGTGACGTGTGAGCCAAGCCGCGTATGTGATGACTGATTTTTCTTGATGACAGGAGTTATTTGATAGATGAGAGATAGATAGAGTGTGGAAAAAGCAGAACTAAAGGCTCTGATGTTGAGGCCAATGATACCGAAATCATCGGCGTATGCCAACAGTTGTACACTCTTATAGAATATTTGACCTGCCGTATTTAGCACTGCAGCTCGTCTTATTTTTTTCTCCACAATGGACTGAAGAAGTCATAATATAGACAGTCGTCTTACCAGAAAGCACATTTGGTATCGAGGTTCTTCCCGATTCGTCTTCGCGTAAACTATTGAACTATCCCTTGACGAAAGCCTTCTTAGATTGGGAACCTCCTGAGCTCGTTCGTTCCAGTGAGCGTCATTGCCGGTGTTTAACCACGTGTTGGCTATTTTTTCATTCAATGTGTCTTTTTATGACTTCGTTAAATATTAAATATCGAATCAAAGATTTTTCTTGTTGAGACTTGGAAACGTGCCTAGTAAATTAATATAAAAATTTGAACTCGGACCTCACTGCTATTTCAAGTGATTCCARATTTTATTTGTTGTCTATGGGGTTMKTTGACTGACRTGCACGTTTAAGCGTTAGAGKCGCTCTCTAGGCGCTTCCTAMMCAGTCTGGAGTTTAATTCAATTTACAAATCGAAGCAGCATTGAAGCTCTTACCGAGTAAATTCTAATAGAAAATGTAAGGAAAAGCATCGGAGATCCTTATTCATCGTTCATTACTAAGCTTGCTTTTGCTCAAATGAAGAATATAGGACCCCAAGCATTGAGTTAATCAAATCGTTACTCAGACTCTTCTAGTTCTTCTAACTAAAAACTCTTGATATAATAATATAAAATTGTTGACGATATTTTATGCCCCCAATCCACGTTTTTTCRACTTAAACTCTTTAATTCAACAACAATAAATATTCGCCTATCCATAAAGCAGTTACTCTGACTATAATTTTCGACTGTAAATACGCAAGCTTGCTGGCTCCAGCCAAGAGAGCGCATCATGATTGCTTCGGAAGCTTTTTACTTTCCAGCCAGCCAACCATAAGTTAGTATTTCTCTGTATGAGTGTGCTTACAAATATTTATTTGCTGTTAATCGAAGATTTAGTGCAGGCAATGCAATTTTCAGTCGACGGGCGGCACGTTCAACATCTTCATCACGTTCATATGAACTCGCTCGCATAGTCTTACTCTCTAATACAGTAAATTCTAAAAGTGGCTGAAATGTGCAAAATCGTTTCTTGCAGTTTATGGTTACGTTGGCTGGTTTATATATCATGGTTGGGTTAATAAATAAAATTACATATGTACATACAGAGTGGCGCAAATAAAGTGTAATAATGGTTTATGAAATACGAAAACTGAGTGCAGGAATCATATTGGCAAATTTGTGTGTGTAATTGATTTAGGTTGTGTGTGGCTCAGCTTCTTATAAGAGAGAAAGTTGTATGAAGTTTTCATTTGTTATTTATGAGAGCAACGGGGCAGCGAATAAAAGGTCTGACTGGGATCAAAAATATCCAGATTACCGGCTGGTAATCAGATTCGCCCATTTCGTGACTTGAGAGTGTACGAGGGTAGGGCTCTGGATGTGCTTAGCTAATGAATTCATCATCTTTGTGAGCAAGTTCTTCAGGGTAAAGTGTATTGTAATTTTTTCACCGGTGTTATTCTTAAAATACCGGGAGCCTTTTCAAAAAGCTGATATACACAATATCTTTCAACGAAGTTTCTCAGCAACTCTAGCGGTCCCCAGAAGTAGGTCCGAAACTAGACCTATTTTAGCAGTAAAAATGCATTAAGTTCAATAACTTCAACGAAGATAATCTATACTCTCAGTGTCCAGTACTCGTTCCAGGTATATTTCTATTAAAATGTATGCAGAGTAMGTGAGGACTATGAAACTACCTCAATAAAGGYTCTGGAAGYTWTCCTGAACGTCCGGCCAATACACTTACAAGTGAGGTTTGTGCGACGGACAGCCGATTTTTGATGAKAGGTCATTGTTACAGACATGGTAATATACTCGACTTTTTTAAAGAACTCGGGTTAAGCTGGCAATGCGACAGAGAAAAAGAAAAACCACGAGGAACGAAACACAGTTTTTCATTTCTCAGTAGAGCTGCCTTGACCAAAGGTTCTGCTATCGACTGGGACTTATGGTACTTTTTCCACGACTACCAATATTCCTGTGGTTGAAAAGCGTCAGGTTTTTACTACATCCACTGGGTTTACGGCTTATACGACCTTTCGAATCAACAAACCAACAAAGAGCGGACTATTTAAAGTTTTGACAAATATATTAATTTGAATTTTCACAAAAATTTATTGACGCTACATAATATACAGTTAGAAAGCACTTCARTTCTCATCTACAGCCTCTTGATCTGTGGTTGTCGTTGTTTTGAGAAATTCATGAATATCAATTGGTTTGTTATATAAAACCGGCGGCCTGTATGCGACACCAGGCTTTAAGTCGGGTAGCAAATCCTTTATGGTCACTAGCAATTTTGGSTCCGGTAGCGGTGGTAACTTGGCCGGTCCCTTACGTTCAAAATTCGGACGGACTTCTTTCTTTTGCTCTGTATACCACTCTAAAAAGCGCGATTTGATCTCCGTCAAAGGTCTGCGTGTTATAGGATGATCTTGCAGCTGACGTTTCTCGGGTAACGATTCTTTAATCTGACGTGCCTGCGCGGCCGTGAGTATTGATGAGTGATAATCGACGTATGAGAAACGTTKGGCGGTGCCACCGAAACCCAATTTCTTGCCCTTACTCAATGGTCGACGTATTATCGTCACCTTTACAATGCAATTGAAGYGCACTTTTTGCTCTTGATAGAGATTTATATATGGTGGGAAATAGGAAAGCCGTCTTCTGCGCGGCGCTCGTATCATATTTATATATCTATAATCGTGAAATTGTTGTGCAGCGCGTGGGGAAAACAAACGCTTTAACGACTTATCCAATTTCTTGGGCTGATGCAGTTTAGAACCCGGCAAGCGGAAGACATAAGTATGTCCRTGACCGATGACATGCGTGAAATCCGGTGCGCAGTACAAATGCGATTTGATCTTYTTGTATGGTATACGACGGAATTTCTTGCGTTTCTCGCGATCAATGATTAACGGCAGACCGGGTGTGAAGATTTTCTTGCCACAAGCGCAGTGTTTCGGAAAGCGCACCTCATAGCGTCCCACCGCAGGTTCGAAGCTCAAGTGTCGACGTATTATGCTGGACAATTTCTCGGGTATGCAGGAGTTGCGTAGAAACAAGTGTGGATTCTGTTTTGGCGCATGTACGGGCTTAGACCTGCAGTTCGGTATAGCACAATTAGTCAATATATTTAACAATAAAGCCTACATACATACATGTTATGTTGGATTGTATGCATTTCGACGTTATATTGCGCCGGTGACGGTTCTGTAGGCAAGCGTTTTACCAAGACTGGGTCGGTCACCATGCAACGTGTGCTGGCGGGTCGCAGGCGAGGATCTGTGTGGGGAACATTATATAAAATGCTGAGGTCTTTCATAAATTTTTTATCATACTCAAACTTGGTACATAGGTGTATTTCAATAATTGATTTATCTTCTGTTAAAACCGAGCAGATCATACTACTAGAACGTATAGATCCCATATAAAAGTTAATTCGAAAACCAGATTTTTTGTCATAACTCTTAAAATAATGCAGCTAATAGCACGAAAATTCGTTTAATATTTATCTGATTCGAATAGAATATGTATGAAAAAAAATCATGAAAATCAGTTACCGCTAAGATGTGGCTGCCATACAACTCACTATTCAAAAACGCGATTTTGGTGTCTAACACCTTCAGTTGAACCGTTAAGTACACAAAATTTTGTGAAAACCTTATGCTTCATAAGTAAATGGTTGACAATAGAAATCAACTAGACAGGGGGACTATAGCGTAAGTCTACCGTACAACCGATTGTTCAAAAACGCAATTATGCGTTATAACTCCTAAAAAGTGGTAGCTTATTACACGAAATTTTGTTCCYCACATTTGGTTATAATGATTAGAAACTGGTTAATGAATATTATTGAGATTGCATGGTAATAACTCATAGCTCCCATACAACGGATTTTTCGAAAACGAGATATTTTGTAATAACTCCTATAAATAGATGCCTAACTATATGAAATTTGGTAAAGTATTTACTTMTAACAAATAGAATTCGAGTAGCAAATATTATTCTGATTCGATGATTATAAACCACAGCGCTTATATAACCGGTTTTTCGAAAACGAGATTTTCTAAAACAACATCTTTGATTATTTGTATTAGAGYAAAAAATTTTGTGAAAAATTTWCACATWGCAACTAGAAATGGTGCAACGAAACTTGTTAAGAATCGCTTATTATAGCATATAGCTCTCGAATAWCCGGTTGTTCAGTTATAAGATATTGCGTTATGCCTCTCAAAAATAAGCTGACAAGTACTCAAAATATATGTATCTATA
>NW_017535119.1:366978-371793 GCF_001853355.1 Bactrocera latifrons
AAACAGACATTTAAAAAATCATGACTCTCGGTAACCTATAATAAAGTTACCAAAAAAGCTGATTAATCAGTTATCACTTTACATTCATAACCAAAATTCAATATAATTTCTGATCTAAATCTAATCTGATCTAATAAGATTGTATTCTCACTTTCTGCATTTCCACTAAGCCTCACACTTACTGCTCAAAAAGACTCCTTTATGCCTGTTGTGTGGCARGTTGAACCGATCCGTTAGTTTCGTTACATTATACAACTTCCACTTATCTCTGGTCTTCTTCGGAGGCATGTATTTATTATACTCCTGCAATTCAATGTTAAACTCTTTCCGCAACTTTCGCCAATATGCACCGCCCAAACCACGACGACTTGCAAACGGTTCCTTGGAGATATCATAAATATTGGGTGGCAGGTGAAAAATTTTGAGTTTGGATGTATCACGTATGCCATCAACCATGCGTTGACTCGAGCATGGTGCAGTGTTTTCCGGATAATCACCTAAGAGATGACGCGCATGCTCCTTCGAACGCGTTTCGACGCCCTTCTCTGTAAGGGAAAAATTTCAACTGAAGTTCTGGTATTTTTAAAATTTAGTATAAAGAATTACTTGCAATGCAGTCCATTGTATAGAATTTTTGTTTATTTKTAATGTATTTGGATATGGTGCGTTCATTCTTAAAGCTGTTGCCTGCAAAGTTGAGTAAACTTCAGTTAGACTCCTGTAATTTAGGCTTAGCACGCAGTAGAGTGAAGAGCAATGCCTCGACAATTATAGAAATCTATTTGTATTATTTTCTAGTACGTAGAAAGGCTTAAATTTTGTCTTTCCGTTTTTATAGATKTCTTTTCCTTCACCGCTGCTTTACCCCTTGCTCCACTATGTGCTGGCGTTATTTATAGTTTCGCGTGCACTCACGTGTGGCCAATAATAGCGGTATGCTGAGGCGTTCCGAGAGAAAATTTATTTCACCACCTTCGCACTTTTTGACGGGCATTTTGCGCTTGCGAAATAGAAATAGTCGATTTTAAAGCTTCGGAAATTATAAGTTTGTTTTATATATTATTTGCTTGAAAATAGCTCTCAACAAAATTTTAAAGACATCAATGAGAAATAGTTTGCATTTTTCAATATTTTTGTATGGTAGAAACTTCAAAATCTTAGAAAATTCAAATCTAAGAAAAAACTGACAATTATATCCAGTCTGTGAAACCTTTTCTTAGATTTTGAGTTGCCAAGCATAAAACTATAAAGGTTAGCTTACGAAGAGCTAATACTTTATTAGTAACAATGGAAAAACAATGACCAAAATCTATAAATCCGGAATGCTTCCGCATTAAACGTATTCTCCAGCTTTTTCCTAGAGCTTCTATTCTTCGTTCTCAGATCTGAAAAGAATGCTCGCTGGGAAGAAATTTTCGACGAAACTGACGGCAAAACTGGAGTGCGACATCGAAGACTTCGGAGATCATAAGGTCATCTTGCACATATTTCCCGGGAATTGTATGGCTTGAAACTCAGAGAGTCTGAGTTTCTAAAAGAACACGTGTCTAAATACTCGGAAATTCCCAATCACTTTGACTTCATAACGGATCACTTGGATCATGGAATCGCCCGAACGAACTCTGGCGGCTCCTTCTCCACCCATATACCATCGAGGGAGTTGTGCGTGGGAAGAAACAGTTGGGGCAGTGGGGCAGTGAGCTCTGAATGCATGAGTCAAAGCTTGAGGGGGAAGTTATTGGAAGGGTTTGCAGTTAGTAGATATCTATCAACTCCAGTTTCAGGCTTCCAGACTATTGCAGTTTCCTCCAGGCCGAAGTTGCATAATGCCGTGGTAGCAGTAGATTTACTGCTCCGGACTGCAACCTCGTTCAGAAAAGTGACCATGCACTTAGATAGTAGACCGACGATACTGGCGTTGAACTCATTAACTGTGCGTTCAGGGTTGGCCAAAGAGCACCTAACCTCGTTATTAATAACATCGAATGTTTTGTGATAAGACTGCTATGGGTGACAGGCCACAGCGGCATCGCAGGACACTGTAAAGCTGTTGAGAAACCCAGAAAAGTCACCCTAGAACCGCTAACGGTAGAATAGGAGGTCGGTGCTCCCGTATGCTCTTGTGTTCTACTACTAGATAACTGGGGTTCGTGGCCAGCTATGGGCCACCATCGGTAAATACGCTTTCGTTGAAAACTTYTGACCCAAAATCGATCGTATGAGACTAGATCTATTTGTCCTGAATGACATTAGCCTCTTCGTGTTTTGGAGCTTTTAACGAGCCATTGGCTTATTGCCGTCCACGCAGTAAGGCTGGAAATCCTACCAGATGCCATCTACGGAAGCTGTATAGAAGAAGATGAAGTGGAAGCAACTCAACACTTCCTACTTGACTGTAGCGTGTTGGAGAGGTCAAGACTTAAGCACTTGGGAGCGCACAGCTTCAGACAACCCATCTGATTTAAAGTTCTTAATAGTTGTCATATCTATGTAGCATTTCGTGCACTGGTTTTCGAAATATTTCTTCAAATTAAGACATCCTTTAACTGCATCTTGCGGCTTTTATTGATTTTATCAACACACTAAAACGTATGAATGATCACCAATCTCGCCAGACCGAATCGACTCTCTGATACCGAAAAAATTGCGTCAAACTTCGGTAGTGAAAAACTTTTTAAAAAATCCTGTCAAGCTTTTCAGCAGCATACTCAAACTTTTACCTTCTATTTCTTACATACTCGTACTGCTTTAAAACAACCTTTCTGTTTTAAAAATTTTTCGCTTTCTCTCTGCAAGCACGGCGCTAAAGAATCCGGTATGCTGTGCGCGCTTCCTGTTTGYTTTGGTAAGCATTTCATAACTTTTTATCTTCACACAATTAGTGTAATAAAAATTCACATATCATTTTATTCGTTGTAATTCTTTTTATGTGTCTAACACGGTTAATAAACATTTCGCGTTTTTATTGCCTAACTGACTACAGTCTTTATGCTTATCTTCCTTAAAGGATGTTAAGTATGGAAAGTATGTGCTTTTGTGAATGTATTTATGGATGTGCGTTTGTGTAGGTGAGTGCGAGAACGCCTGCGGATGAATGGGGATTAGCTTGATGTAGATGACTGGAAGACTGTTCATATGTTGTTATATCCTTTTATCTCTGTGTGGGTGTAGGATGAAATTTAGAGTTTTAAATAATAAACCGTTTTCTTAGATGTAAAACAGTAAATTAACATAAATATTAATTAGTTGAACTTTTTCGCCTATTTGTTTTGTCTGGCTTGTTCTTATAAAAGTAAAAGAAGTGCCTCACTTTTTAAGACACCGATGTGACGGTTGATGAGTTTCTGGACCAGCCTTTTCTTTTTAGAAGCGCACTGAAAGTTTTAGGATTGTACGTCTAGAAGCGTCCGACTTCAGACAAAACTATTTGAGTCATTGGAAAATTGAACAGATCGCCAATAATAATTGGAATCTCATCAAGAAGTAGGAAAGTTATTCGTTCATCGCTTAAACCTTTCGAAAGATAAGAGGAAAAATAGGTGGCTAAGCATTACTGGAGGCACTAATCAGTTTTGTGATCAAAATGTATACATTGAGTTGAAAATGAAGCTGGTTAACTTGCATCTTTTTCAATTCATTTTTCATCCATCAATTAACCAAAGCCAGTTCGGAGAACATCAAGAAATTTGTAATGTATTACAACGAGCAGTATTCGAAAAAAAAAACACGGGATACGGATAACTACCGAACATTTTGCGCTTTCTAACTTACTTGACTTACGATCAGTATTTATGAGGTTCTAACCTATTGTTCTAGAGCGCATTGATAATACTTAAAATAGCTAGCGAAATCTATAAAAGGCGGAGTGAGCTCTTTCACGGATGCGTCGAACCCTCTCTACCCCCAGAGCAGCTTCTTGTTCTGCTGGGAGCTTTCAATCCAATCTAGTTTTAGACTGCCAAACCACTGCAGTGTATTCCAAGCAGAATTGACGGCCATCAAAATAGCTGCAGATGTGCATATTTCTGGAAAATACGGCTTCTTTTAGGGAAAAATACATCGACTCCAATAGCAAATCTTCTATGCAGGCTAGGCAATAGGTATATGAAATCAAGCTACTTCCTTAATAAACTTATTCACAGAGGAATCACGTCGGGGTCGCAGAGGAATCGGTACCCAAATTTCATCAAGATAGGAACGAGTAGGGATTCTCCTGTGAATTCGGGCACTGGATATATGGGCTCTGCGTGAGCTCAGCAAGCGTTGGTCAGGAACCCGCACTTATGGAGTYACGAAAGCCTTCTGACCCAGAGTGGTACGTAAAATGTGCTTGGAGCTGAAAGAATTCACTGTCCAGTTTTCGTCAGATTAAGATTGACGAATTGTACACTCTTTCTTTGGAACTTAAGCGGTTAGGTTAAATATTTTTTAGGACGGAATCCACTGACCAGCTTTCGCCATACTTTTAACGAACCCGGTAAATTGGCAGAAACTGATATTAACCGCCTCAATAAATTGTGACAGGCTTTAGARGCTTTGGCGATATGCGATGTTCGTTTTGATCGATATCTTGGAGTTCTGGGCATTACAAGGTACAGTCGTCTATAGCTGTCCAAGGATTATTCGTTATTTCACGAGAAAACAGCATATCTATGTAACCTCAGCTAAGAATGTAGGCTCGAGCATGAACATGGAARATCGCATTTTATCGTGAAAGGAATGCATTTCACTTTTTTATGATATATTTCGTTTGCTTTGAGGACTCATCTACATCCGACTACACCGCCTTTTTCGTTACATATTATGATATCGATA
>NW_017535119.1:372480-426090 GCF_001853355.1 Bactrocera latifrons
TTTCAACGTTTTTGTTCTGGTGTAGAGGTAGTCGAAGATGCGCCACGCTCCGGAAGGCCTGTCATCGAAAATTGCGATAAAATCGCTGAATTGGTCGAAAGAGACCAGCATAGTAGCATCGGTAGCATCAGTCAAGAGCTGGGCATGAGTCATAAAAAAAAAAATGTTTTATAAACAATTGAAAATTCAATAAAAATACCGCAAGACTTTTTTGACAACCTATTATAACTCGCTTGTAATTTCCGAACAAATTACTACATTTTGTGCGAAATTAATTCGAGCGTTAAAGCAAATGACAAAATTATTGAATTYTAATGAAAGCAGCTGTAAAAAAATCCAATAAAATGGAGCAAACGTCCCAAGGTACAGCGAAAATAKGCGAAAACTCAACACATTTACTCACAGACATTTATTAGAAAATCTCCGCAGCGCCGCTAGTCAAAAGGGGTGGGAGGAACAATGACATCGGATGCATTGGTGCAGAATTGCAAAACTCAATTGGCTGGAAGTGGTGATGTGGTACAAAGCATTTTGTTTGACTCACACCTGCGGGAAGCTCATAAATTACAGATTCGAAAACCATTCGTTATGGCGCTCTTCCATTTCTAGCTGCGGTCAGGGTTTTAAAGTTTTTTCTGCCTCTTTTTCCTGTTACTTTCTAATTTCTCATTTTAATCGTCCTTGCATTATTGATGAAGTTGTGATTTTTGAATTAAACATTTGGCATAAATTGTAGTACTATGATAACGTTGTCGCAATTCTGTTCTCCAGGCAAATATCGCATACACGTGCTGCTCAGCGTGTTGGAAAACGAGTAGGAAGGAGTATGTGTTATGATTTGCTGGGAAACTTTCATTGACCTTTCGGTGGAAATTTTGTGTTAGACAAGTATTACATTTACAAGCGGTAGAGAAAGACGGAATGGAAGGTATCAAACTACAACGCAGCCACTAAAGAGTTGAAATGTGGAACAAACTAAGGGTAGACAATAAAAGTACATGTATTGTCGCTTAAATACAAAGTTTACCCGTCCACATCAGTCCACAGACTACAGTATATTTTTAAGACGACCARTATCAGCTTCTGCTATGTCTCATGGTTCATCAATTGTAGGACTGCCGTGTTGTTTTATTTCAAACTTGCAAAGACGGAACAATGGAGGAAAAAGTGTCTGAATAGTTTCCCCTCTTAGATCTGGACAACTAAAGTAAATTTAGTGTGCTCCTGGATATAATTCGCCTATCATTTTGGCCGACAAACTAGCCCGTTTTGCCGTGGCTTCCAGGACGATGGAGTCAGTATCATGCATTGCGGTGTATTCTCATACTACAAAGGAGTTCCCTCTGCTTGGAGAAGAGAATAGGCAGAGAATGGCACTGGCAACAAGGAACAAGAATGCGCCAAACCAAGTTTTTATAGAGAGGTTACAACCTAGCAAGGTTAAGAGATATGACCAACCTCCACCGAGACAAATTTGTCTCCATGTTGCGCCGTATACTGGGCACTGCAGGCTTAAGAAATACTTTTCCAACATGGGCATAGCTACTTATGCAAACTGCTGGCTTTGCGACATGGAACCGGAAACTTCAGAACAAGTGGTTGTAGASTGCCCAGAAATTTGTARAAGCAGGSCCAAGGCGCTTGGATCCATMTACGTGAAGCCATTCAATCGCGCCATTGYTGAACCTTTRTAACTATAGRAGAGGGCACAATAGACCATAAATTGCAGTTCAAAACCTCAATTAATTTCAATCTATCACTCTAGATGTTGAAGGAGGAACAAAATAGACTTCACTGAGTTCATCTTGCYGCAAACGCAGACAATCTTAGTGGACACTGCCCAACAGGCATTCGTGCGGTAAGGCTAAAAATTTTGTCGGATAATAGTAAGCAGAAGATTAAAGTGGAAACATCCTTCCAGAAACAAAACTCTGACTTTCTCCTCCATTGTTTAGTCCTATCTTCGGCGTCCAGAAGGCATTAACCAACTCAAAAAATGTGTGACGAGCTCAAAACGCTTTGTCTATTTGTAAGGCATTTATGATCCAGTATATAGGAGTTTTTCGGTGTCAGAACGAGCCGCCCACGACGTAACCTAAAGTTAAAGACTCACCGGAGTCAAGCAGTCACGCACCACGTTTGCGCTGAGGCAAAGATCTAAGATCAGAGGACTATCTTTGATTCCATACTTGATGCCTAGCAACCTAGCTCGAAGCAATCTCGAATGTCCATCGAAATGATAAATCTTTCTTGCAAAATATTATTGGAGGTCAAGGTCAATTGTAATATTTAATACTAAGGAAGTATGAGAATGATTGCCTCCTCCAATTATTGCAAATTTAAGCAAAAAATTCTCGACTTTAGTCTCCCTGCCACACAACAAATGACTCGAAATGCTTGCATTTGTGTCAAAATGGCGAAAGATAACCTACAAGTATGCAGTGTTCGAGTGTGTGCCCTACTCATTACTAAGCCAACTCGCTGCAGTGGCAAATTAATGGACCAAGGTTAAACCGAAACGAGGTAAATTTATTATCAAAACGAAACCGACTGCAGGGTAATTGGCACGTAACCGACTTCATTGAACCCTTCAGCCACAAAACAAATAGACAAAATTACAAAAACAAAAAAAGCAACTTTTGTAAATAGATTCAGTTGGCTTTGGTGGTAGCAATGGCAGCTATGTACTGGCATATATGTGTGTGTGTGTATGTTTGTGTGCCTGCATTTGTCACTCATTTGCATCGAGCAATGTATTAGCGCCCACCAACCCCATGCGCCACKCGGTGTGAGCAAGCAAGGCTTCATTAAAGTAAATTGTAGCCTGATGTCGAATTCGTTAAGCTCGCGCTCGAACGCAAACAACAGCTATAACGGCATGTGGGTGTTGCATTTGCACTGTTCCACCTGGCGCTTTGGCTATGCACGGCGCGACGCGGCGCGGCGCTAGTGAGTCTTGCACGTGGCATGTTGGCAGCCGCTGGCGACAAATTCGCCGACATTCCGAATTTAACAAACGAATGCATCACCGCTGCTGCTGCTGTAGTTGGCGCAAAGAGCGCGCCCGCGCCCGCACCCGCGCTTGTTCGTGCAACACGCGGCGCGTGCATTTGCAATTGCCACCAAAGTAGCGCAATTTGCGTGCGGGTATTTGCGATATTAGTGCAAACAAGTTGGCGCAAAAAACGCGTCCGCGCGCGCACACAAACACACACACACACACACAGGTGAATACGTGAACACACCGCAGTTGCTGCTTTGGCGCGCCGTACGTGTCGCCAACAAAGGTCGCGTTGCTATCATTTTACCACACCGCCCGAGTCAGTGTGGTGTTTGCTTTTATTGCAAATATTTGTTGTATTGTTCCGACTGTTGGTGACGCGCAAAGTCGTTGTTATTGCTGCTAGGGGGCAGCATTTAAATGCCGTTGTCGCTTTGTTGCAAGCGCTTGTCGCGGCTTAGCTCGCGTTACGCTTTYCTGCACACAGTGCTTTTTGCATAACACTTCTGCCTTGTTGTTTTTGTCCTTCCGAGCTTATTTGCCATTCTATTGTTTATTGCTTGCGAGTCTTTGAAATGAYGCGGCGTGTGGTATTCGCACATTATTCTCATGTTGCACGTTGCAAGTTCGGTATTAGCGCGTGTTGCATATCAAATTGCGTGGGTGTTGAATATTGTATGCGAAATTTTCGCTTGCGCCTGCAATGCSTCGCTGCTGCTGTCACACTCATTTTGAATATCAATTGTTCATTTTRGTCTTGGTTAAGCAGCTGCGCGCTTCAAGTARCGGMGCTTCTTACTGCAGCATTTTTCTTCGTTGCGAAATATGACTTAATTCCGTWATGCAGCAGTGCGGGTGACCTTCAGTACTCGGCCGTMGTTCTTAGCGTGGTTGGGATTCAGCCACCTCACCTCAGCTACTCACATTGATAACTGTGTGGCTCTGCGGTATGACTAGACTATAACTATTAGTTATTAAGCTGTGGCTATGAGTGGACCATCTTTTACCTCCATTCTCATATTCAAAGACTGGACCATCTTGCTGACATTTTTTTATATTAGGGGGAAGCATCGAAAGTCGAAGTGTGGAGCTTTAATGAGCTAAATCCAACCTACTCTCAATTCAAGACTCTCAAACGGTACTACCAGAGGTATTACTGACAAAATAGTATACGTCTCCTCTCTAAAACGGACGGACGGACTTAAGCCTATTCTCCTGTAGCTGTCTTAATTTTGCAGTGATGGAAGTTGCCGCTTCGCAAATAGCTTTCCACTTTTCATAGGACTGACACATAAGTCCAGTCAAATTTTCGACCGTTAAACTACCAAAAACACGTGTTCAGAGTATTTTATTGACCCCGTGCACATCGAGCAATATGGACTGACGTCATTTTGAAATTTGTATAGATAGTCTCGGAAGCAACCTCTTAATACTTGGTTCAGGGAGAAATCCGGGTCCCATATTATCTAGTTATCTGCGAATGGATGTCAGGAATAAGTCTGTCAGTCCACCGTCCTTTGGTTGAGATTAATATATATGTATCGTACTGCAGGCATTTTCTTCTCAATACGTGTAATAGATGCCCCAGAGAGTTACATCTCATCCCCCATAACATCCTCCTCATTTACTATTTTTAACGCTGTTTCTACTGCATCAGGAACGATAAAAGCCGAAGCGGCCTGTCAGTTGAGCTAGGTTGTTGTGGTCCTCAGATCACAGAGCTCATCCTCTTCAAGTTGGATTTTTCTTTACATAGCTCACTGGTTAAACGGTCGGGTCGAGTTTTCTGTTGGTCTAAGGATCGATATGAATTTCTGTTGCTTTTTCGTTTTGAGAGTCTGACTCTGAAAAAGCTAAGGGTAGGTTAGGAAAGCCATGACACGACCGAGTGCAAGGCAGTTTCCACCGATCTGCTTTYCCTATAGGCAGGTGGAGCACTTAATAGCTTGTTTCTTAGAATTCGATCCCTAATATAGAGGTTCATGAGAACCAATTGTATTTTTAATGAAACGAGTAAAGACTGATAGCCTTTTAGGTTTTGGCAGTGATATAAGAGCTTTTGCTAGGCTTCKGTCCGAACACTAGTCTAATCTGTCACTGAAAGGAATGTAAGCTAATATGACGCAGTTTTCTTAGAACTAATTGATACCTTTGTTGTMCGCTGAAGCTTTGCAGATGTAATGCTGACGGATCCCGTACACTTAAAGGATGTAAAATAATTTATGGGCCACGTGAGACGCCGCTCCTTGACAAATTCTGTGAAGCATATATAGTCATCCTGCAGCCCTTTAAAGGGTACTTCATAAGTAGATCGGTTTAGCGGMAAGGGAACGTCCGCGTGTAGCAGTGGCGACTCCTTACTACTCACAGCCCGGTTTSCAGAACCATTAGCCTAATATAAAAACTCAAATATATTTGACTTAACAGTCTACTGATGTATAAATCGGTCTACGAAGAGATTTYTCAGCATGCGTGTCTGGCTAAAAAATATTGGTCCGTTTGGTTGGTATGGTTTCGGCCCAACCTAAAATAGACGGCGGACAAATTYTTGAATTTATGAAAAGACGCCAACCACGACTAGTATCTCGGGTAGACTTCACGACGAAAGCGCTTATATTGTGCACTTTAGACTGCTTAATATATTTTCACTGCCAACAGACACCAGGTTCGCTTCGAATAAAGTTTTTCCAATGAAATCTAAATTTCAGAGTAATATATTCGATGACAGTGAGAGCCAACCAGGTATTGCTGGAGTTTTGATGAAAAATTCAGCATCCAAACCGGCTCATACAGAGAAATACAACTCTCGACGGTGTCAGGGTCAACAAAGAAATAAAGATGGAAGTTTTGATCTTTGTAATATCACTCTGTATTAACTTTACAGTAAATATTGAAGTGAAGTCAAGATGAAATTGCGGAGAGGAAACTAAAATAGAGGAAATTGATGTAGACAACGTTTAATTACTTTAGTAGTATGCATTGCATATCCTTTAAAAATACTCCAAAATTAGGAACCGTAAGTTACTGAAAAATTACTAAAGGAAAATGTCCAAATAAAAATTTAGTTAAAGACGCTACCTTAAAATTACCGCTACCTTAAAATTACCGCTACCTTAAAATTACCTTAAAATTACTGTCTAAGCTTCCTATAAACTTTTGTAAAGTCTTCTTGAGAATTTCCGTTTCTGATTACATGCATAATGTAAAACTRTATTACTGAGTTGCTCTCTTGTGCTTTTCTCTGCCTATTAATTATTTTATTAGACTCATATATAATTATATGGAAATTTGTTATAACTTAACTTTTTAAATAATTTCCAAAATTTCTATAAAAAGTTTGAAATTTTTTATTAAATTCCAGATCATTTACAATTTATGAATATTGAAAAATAAAACATGTGGCAGCACCCAAAACAAAATTTTCATTCATAGAACACCTCTCTGTTAATACGCTCACGGCTTTKCTCTCTGCTCTCAGCATGCATAGCTGCAACTGAAAAGAGCACGCAAGCCATTGTACGATAGTATAATTTTATGCATTTATTGTATATATGTTTGTATATAAGATATCTACTTATATACACTGCCATATAAAGCAGCTATATTTACCTACAAGCACTACTGATTAAATATTTCACTCATCAGATAAATTCCCAAAACATTAATGAGTTGTTTTTAATTACAAAAGTTAATGGTAGAAAATTAAATGGGGCGAAGCCGTGCTGTCATATATACATTCGTATGTACGAATGTATGTATGCTCAATTATTTATCTACGATTCTGCTATTTTAGTGCCATTATTAGCCACCCTACAAAACCATGCTGTCTGCTGTCAAAAGATAGAACAATGAAACCAAGAAAGAGATATAGAGAGCGAGCCGTTGATTTCATATAAYATTAAATGTCACAGTCAGTGTGCACTGTAGGAATTTTTAAAGGTAGTTCGTGAATGCCTAACAGTAGTTAAAAAAAAATATAACTTACTTTTATACAGTGTGACAAAATAGTACCCAGAAAATGTAAATAAAATACAAAATATTTATTTATTCAAAAATATTTATCTTGTCGTCCTCAAAGTAATACCCACCAGATGCAATACACTTATGCTAAGGATTTTTCCAGCTTTCGAAACGTTTCTGATAAACACTTCAGCTCTTTCAGGTAATTTTGTTATATCTCTTCGATAGAATGAAAACTACGGACCCACGGAGCGGCAATTTCAGTTTAGGGCACAAGAAAAAATCACATGGAGCCAAATCTGTTGAATATGGTGGTCGATTGATAGTATTCTTTGCAATTTTGGCTTTAAATTCGTTCACGATMGCACTCTTTTGAAAAAAAAAAAAAAAACAGAAATCTGATTTATTGTTATAAGTAGATCAAGAACGCGTTTCATACCCAAAATAACCACCAAAATTATACGAGCGGACTTATGAGCTATTGAGTTCTTTTGCCATCTCTCCAACATTTGTCTGACGATTTTCAAGCACCATATCTTTCACTGTTTTTAATATTTTTATGAGTTGAAGAGGTGGAAGTTCGTCCAGAACGAGGCATCGTTTCAACGATCTCTCGACACCTTTTGTGTTACTTGTAAGCTTGTGTTTTTGAATCACCGTATCCTGTCCAACGAGTCCGATTCCAAAACTGATTAAGAGAGCAGAAGGAGACAACAAGTTTCCAACTCGCATTCATAATACGTTATTGCAGAAGTGAAGCAAAACTTTCACTTTTTAAACTATTTACTTAAGTGCTAACTTAGATTAAACATAAGCTCCATTATAAAGCTATTTCTTGTAAATATTGCTCAAATTCAGTGCCTTTCATTTCCTACCGGGTATGTGTGAACTTGCAGCATAACAGCAGACCTTTCTAGGTACGCGTATTAAGTACTTCACTGCGGCTTAAAATACATATTGCTGAGAAGATGTGAAGGCAAACCATGTAAAGAAAGGTGTGTAAAAGCGAAAACGAGGAAAAATATTACAAAATAGTTGACGTTTGCTCTGTGCATTGCCATGACAGAACCTTGTTTATGTTTTTTCTCGCCCTATTTTACTTATTCACTTTGGAGAAGAGCTGAAAATTTACTGTTGGARATATTTTTTCGCGAAAACAYACACATACATACGTATATACTCACATGCCGTTTACAACCATGACGATAYGTAAAAATAAATATTTTGTATAATATATTTTATTATTATTTTTTAATGAACCCTTATATTATGCAATATTATTTGTTATAAATTAAATACAGTAAAATAAAAGTTAAATAAATGAGCATATGAATAACGGTGCAAGCAAGAAAGTAGAACTTAGCGAAAAAGCGGCATACTCCAAACAACGCTTTTTACAAGCTTTCGTCGACTTTTAAGTGAAGTTTACTCGCATGTCATTTTCGGAGAATCAAAATATTTTATTTCTTTGTCTTTATTCATATTTATTCAGTCGAACTTTGCAAGYGGACATGAATTGTTATATGCCTACTAATACCCAGGAATACATACATTTCCGTTTTGTATGAGAAATGTCAAGAATTATCATATATATATTGCTACTTTAACTATTTTAGACCGCGCCATCGGGGCTTTGGAATTCCGACAGGGCATGTATGGGATTCTGTACCTTCTTCTGCGAACCCTTACGCACTTTAGCGCGCACTTCCTCCGGCTTCTCGGGACGCACCAGCGGTTTCTTCTCCGGTGCTTTCATCTTCCAAACAACAATGGGCGATGTAACGGTGCCTTGACGCGTGTACTTCGTTGAGGCGACGTACGAGTAYTTAACCGTGAGCACGACAGCATTCATCAGATTCTTGGCTGCCTGTATCAATGATGTAGCGCTGTCCAAGCCGGATACAATCAATTCGCCACTGATATTCTGTACGTCGGCCTTAACCTTCGATGTGATTTGTATTTGATGACAGTAGAGCGCTATGCGTTGTAGATATGCGAGTAAATCTTTTTTGGTRCTACTTTCCGGGCACTGTTCGGCGATTTCGCGTGTTAGTTTGTCGAGTTTCGTGCCAGCTTCGGAAATTTTCTTGGCGGCGTTGATGACATCCATGGTTGTTTTCAAGGGACCACGACCGCGCGTGAAATCAGTCATTTCCATCATAATCATACACATATGTTTGGCCAGGAAGATGATATCATTGCCAGCATCATCCCACTTYGCCACCTCGGAGTCGAAGGTGAGTTTTTCGCGTCGGAAAAGTTCCACTTGTTGGGCAATCTTTTGTTTATCYTCTTCCGTCATCTTGCGCATAGCTTCACGCGCTGTGCAAATACCGCTAATTTCGGGATACTCATCCACTGTTGGGCCACCATCTTGTGCGCTCGATTTGCTGCGCGTCTCGGACATTGTGTTCTCAGCCGGTTCGAATTCTGTGTCCGTATCCAGTTCATCGGAATTGCGATTCATCAGCACTGCGCGTCGTATCTCGCGCACACCATCGTAAACCAAACGCGATGCGTCGATAAAATCATTCTCATCAACGTCRCGGCTGCAATTGTTGATCAACGCATCGACAGCGGTATCAACGCGTTGCGCAAAATTGGCCATCACTTGCTCTTTAAGCACACGCACAGCATCCATAACGCGTTTGGTGTAAACGCATGGCTCATAGTTATCCATTTCCGCCTCGACTACATCACAAATACGCGCCGAGCGTCCCTGTATGGCGCCAGCTGTGGTGCGTAACTCTTGTGGCGCGCCCATTTGTAGCGACATGACGCACTTGTTGACGTCCTCCAGTATATGATTCTCGGAGACCGCCAGAAAATCGTCGATTGTTGTGATATCATCCACCGCCTCGGTTAGTATGCGCACTTGCGCCTCCCATGCTTGCCGATAGGCGGCCATATTCTCTTGTGCCACCTTCGAGTTCGGGCGCACGCATAAAATCGATGCGGCATTAATCACCTGCGGGCAGAGACTCTCAATTTGCGATGCTGCGAAGCGTACCATTTTAACGCCATCCTCATTATTSGACATGCTGCAGACGAGATTAGCCACCTCCACTAGCTTTTCMGCATGTCTGGTAAATATGTCCGCCTTCTCACGTAGTTTCACCTCATTGCCCGTTTTGGCGCACTCAATTAGATCGATGAGTGGCGTAGATGTCTCCAGAAATGAATCGGAAACATGATCAACTACCGCCTTGCGCAGTTGTCGTCGTAGATCGCGCGTTTTGCGACACATTTGATCGATGGCTCTATCCAGCCCGGGTGTATGATCCTTCTGTCCAATATTAGACATATACTCGGAGAGCAAATCTTGCAGCGCTTGTCGCACAGCATTACATTCGGCAACTATGCGCTCACGTCGCTCATCGCGTGTACAATCTGCGTCAGCCATCAAAGCTGCCGCGCTGATGATGCTCTCCAAACGCTCTTCCAGCAACTGACGCGAATGTTCTTCACTGTAGGTCAAAGTGTCCATGATGATACCCTCATCGAAGTCGTCCAAAGCTGCTGCCAATTCACCCGCGCCACTATAAATCTCGGTTGGTTGCGAGGACTTGCCTTGCGCCACATCACTGATCGTATTCACTGCCGCGCACACTTCTTTCAATATGAAATCACGATTTAACTTTGCYAAATCCAATTCCGGATGACGCACATACACTTTGGAAGCGGTGAACAGCATAGTTGAGTGCTTCTTCAGCATAGCGCGTGCTGCTGCCAAGTCGTCACGCAATTGTGGATCTTTCAACTCTTGCTGCCGCTTGGCGGCCTGCTTGATCAACTCACCGGCATTCTCACCAAACTGTTCGATATTATTCAGCAGCTCATCCTGACTGCARGCATTCTTCAGCTTATTCAGATCAKCTTCGACGACATGCAAGGACTTCAGCAACAAGTGTACATCGACCATGTCCGCCAATATAAGCAAACGAGTGACGGCGGATAGTAAATTACGTGCCGCCCTCACCATGTTGCCACGTTTTAACGATGAACAGGGATCAGCTGCAAATTCCCGTGCCGCCATACTCATGGCATCACCGGTTTTACGCACCTCCTCCACGGCAGCCAACATCTCCTGTGTTATGTCTGGATTTTCATAAGCGATTTGTTCACCTTTGATGACGAAATTTTCGGTTGCCTTCTCAATGGAAGCCACCAGTGCGCTGGCACGTTTCGATTTGCCTTTCTTCTTCTTACTCGGCTCKGTTGTATTCACCAAGGTGGTCACCTGCAGCACTAGCGGCTCCAATGTTTTCTCCACCGTCATAGTGCGAATTTCCAGATTCTTCAAATCCCATTTAGTAGCTATCTGCCCAAAGTCTGATACAACGCCCATCATGGTAATCGAAGGCGATAGAATGTGTAAAAGACACACACCAAAAAAGAAATATGTATAAACAAAATATCTAGGTTGGTTACACTTCCAAGCAAAAAAAATCKACGTGCACGTAAATATTTGGCGACTACACCGAAATCAATTCGCGTCCGTTGTTCGTTTATTACTCCCGGCCAGTTGTTGGACGAACTCTCTCCATGCGTTAAAAGATTGTGTATCTGCACTTGGCTGTTTCTGGCGTTTGAGCGTTCGCTCAGTTGCTCTCTCAATACAATGAGCTGTCAATGTTGGGCTGTGGAGACACATTAGGGTGGTTAGGGGAGAATTTAAAACGAAATGTTTATGCGAATTATGTGTAGATTTTGAAGGCCAGTTGAAGGAAGTTGGAAGTGTAGAAAAAATATGTATGAAGATTTTTAATAATGTTTTTTCTATAAAGACCAAAAATATCTTTTGTATTTCAAAATATTTTCTACTATAAAATACTTTAGCTTACACAAAAAATTTCTTTAGCACCAATTCCACAACAAATACCGGGAGGTACCCTTGGTCTCCTTGGAGGGACACCAATCTTAAGTTGCTTGGTGGATAAAACGGCTGTCACTAACCCAATTATCAAATATTGGGGTCTGTTCTGAACATACGGCTTTTATGAAATATTTACGGGATCTACAGTCTTCAAATTTATTTTTAACACAAATTTAGATATTTTTTCAGTCCTCTAAAAAAACTCTTTTTCAAANTTTTATGAAATATTTACGGGATCTACAGTCTTCAAATTTATTTTTAACACAAATTTAGATATTTTTTCAGTCCTCTAAAAAAACTCTTTTTCAAAAAAGTAAAATTTTTATTTAAACACCACACACCCTAATGTTTATATGTATTATGCACACGAAGAATGCTTCAACGGCATTTGGTCAACTCAGAATGCATTTAACGATTTTTCACAGATGCTCAGAAGGGAAAGAGTCCAATTTCAATTATACTGACTCAGTTTTTGAATCGTCAATTTGAATGAATTATGCAGAATTGCTGATTGACTGTTCTGCAGATGWGTTTCCTGAAAAATTGTGTATATATATTTTCAAGCATACATTGATATACAAAAGTATATATATATCTACATACAGAGATACATATGTTGTGTTTCAATGAAAAACATTACCTTATCTGGCTCTGCCTGAGCAGCCAAGGCAGCAGGTAGCAAAGAGAGCGATCAATAATGTCTGTTAGGTTGGACAAATTAGTATGTATGTGTCATACCTACACACACATAGTGTGTGTGAGTAAAGTGGAATACATAGTTATACCCAACACATATTTTGAAGAGTTAGTTAAGCATAGTTTTTAGTAGAAAATGCATGCTAGGGAACGTTATTTGCTGTTATTATGGTTTCCTCAAGTCTTTCTACTATCTTGAAAATATTGACTTCAATGTAGAAATGTTCGGAATAATCGCCCACCAAGCTCGCTGGTAGCTCAAATGAGTTTTTCGTAGACTTTACGCGGTTTCTAATTCTTCTTTTGTAGAGAAGATACTGTTTCTGAGTTCTATTTGACTTCAAAAAAAAACAAAAAAAAAAAAAAAACATTTTGAGACTTAACTGCGTGCATTTAGTCTCAACAGCTGTGTAGGGTATAGGACAGGAACATATTGAACAGCAGATGGCAGAGTATTAAAGTAGATTCCCCTGAGAGTGCGCTGCTTGCTTGAGTGAGTCAGCGCTCTGCAACGGYAGTAGCTGTCACTGCAAACCTGTTTACTCTCAAAGCGCTGCGCTCAGCAATGTCAACCCTCATGGTGTTGCGTAGCTACAAGGTATTCACGTAGCATTGTATGCTGAGATTAAAAAGATTATTATGATAAAACTCAAAAGACTGCCTCATACACCAAGACCAAGGCTCAACGTGCTCAGAAATGATATATTTTATTATGGTAAGACATCTTTTGATTTCTTGATACAACGTTATGAGCAGTAAGGTAGAAATTTTCAAGAAAAATTTTACACATAACATAAAGAGAAGTCTGGAAAATATCAAAACTGAAGTTGTTGTATTGTTGCATGAATACCCTTTGTATCTACATCGTGTTTGGAGCGCACGGAGTTGCGTAAATATAGATATGAATCCACAAGAGCGTTATGGGCATGTGTAGAATCTAGAGTTACATATATACATACATATATGTATATACAAGATGAATACTCAAATACTATGAAATGTATCTAACAGCATAAAAAGTGGAGTTTCAGCTGTTTTGTATCTATGACTCATGTTTAAAATGAAATCGGTGTTGCCGTACTTACTCTTTTTTATAGTAAAATAAATACTTTTAGTTAATGATCGCTGGAAATGTAAATATTTAAACAAAAAGTGTTGGTAAAATGGTAGGAGTTGTCTTTAAGCGCGGCCGAAAAATGAAATTCTGCTCTGGAGAACAAAATCTGTCTGTATTTTTGAAATTCGTAATTTTATTTATTTTTAATTTGTTAAATGAATATATAAAGTACATCAAATAATTAAAACTGAGTTTAAAAACTTATCTCAATGGAAGCGCTGCCTATGAGGTCATCTTTCTTGAATTTCATTTGTTACATCTTTAATACCTGAGGCCTACGGTCCGCCACACACTTTCTTTCGATTCAATCAACTTGTTTCAATAGGCTTAAGGTCACGAAGTAGGCACATCAAGGTTTATCCACAGCGGAGTATTGCTTTCCTTAAGATATTTAATCTTTTTTTCAGTCAGCTGTCCGTCAGTCATAAAAATTGAAAGCTTTCGTAGTTAATATTACAGTTATGGATAAGGTTTTCCAATGGTAGTTTTTCTGGTGTAGTATGATATTGCCTACAGTGAATTAATTTATCAAACTAAGAAGTATTTATTATAGAAGTCATTATGATCAGAATTTTATTGCTAACTTCACGAACAACCACGGTCACTGAGTTCTTCATCTTATATTTGGTCAATTCAAATGCCTCCGGCCTACCAAAGTAGAACATATTCTTGAGGGGAGAAATTCGTTTTTTATTCAACAAAGTTCCCACACACCCATTTTAGCGACCCTCTAACTTACCATTTTTGCAGTAGGATTTGTCTCAAATAGGTTTCAACATAGGCCTCAATTTCGGCGATCACTTTTTTATTCGACAAACATTTCTTCTCAGTGAGCATTCTTTTGAGAACTGTGATCAGAAAGTAGTCGCTGGGGGCCAGAGCTGGAGAATGAGGTGGCTGCGAAAGCAACTCGAAAYCGGTTTCATGGATTTTTGTCAAGGATTTCACTGGTATGTAGCACGTTGCATTATTTTGGTAAGACAGCACTTTCTTTATCTTCAAATACTGCATTTTTCGGCAATTTTTTCCTTCAAACAGACCAAGAACGCTATGTAATWGTCGCTCTKTGTTGGGTGTTTRCTATTGCAGTCATCGCCTTCGGTGCTTATTTCACAACATCAAGTTTTAGCATACCAATACTTGATGATAGATTTTCTTGTGGTAAAGGCTAGAAACTCTTTATCAAGTCAGGGTTTGCTTCAACTGTTTATATCTCCTCAAAAAGYAATATTTTATCAATTCGCGAATCCCTTATCTATCAATTTTTGTAAAGAAAATAGAACAAGTTTTCTACAAACTGCCGGTCTCGAGGTTATCTGATCAAATAAGTCCCTCACTCGTCGTTCTCAAGCGTTGTACATCTTTGTGACGTAGTTATGAATTTTGAGAAAATATCTTGATCCTCTAAAGCGAATATCGCGAAGATCTTCTTAAAAAATTCTTAACRGACCTCTGGATGTTAAATTGTTCAGTTCATTGCAGCGCACGCTATTGTGACGTCAGCAAAATAGTTGATATTGTCAACTCCGCTAGGAAACGATCAGTAACGCGCTCGGCTGCTAATTTTGAATTCCGCCAACATGTAATTATAATAATTTCAAACTGAATTTCTAAAAAATTATGTAATTTTAACTGGAATCAAACGAAGGCATAGCTGATTTACATTGCACGCGTGACTTTCTTGCGCTCAAGGGGTTAATGTAGTGGAATAACCTCGACAACGAATGGCTTATCTTACACACGCCTAACTTGTTACAATAGATTAGAACTTTAATTTAGTTGAAAGGTCACCTGTGTGCACATGCATTTGCCACTTAATGTGGCGCATTTGTGTATGCAACATACAAGAGAAGACCGCGCAGAGGCCTCTACAAAACGCTGAGTGCAACACCGGTGTATGTGTGTGTGTGTGTGTGTGGAAATATACGCAAGGTGATATGGAAATTTTTCACAGAATRCAAATAAATGCAGCGGGCTCTAGTTGCCGGTTGCTATGGGCAAAGGTGATATTTTCATAGGCTTCACTGGCTGGCTAGCTAGCTTTTTATATAAAAGCTTAGAGGGTGTCTACTTTTAAGTAGGGTGCTTTTAGGCGCTTTTGGCCGCCAAAAGAGCTGCTTACCGTTGCCCAAGTGTGATGGCACGGAAAATGCCTGAAAAAACAAAAAAAAAAAAAAAAGTATGTTGAAAGCATAGCTAAGGTTATGATTGTATATGGTGCATACACAGCCACGCGCAAAAAAAGCTCTTGGGTGCTTTACACCCCACCCTCACCAATACAACAAATAGTTAGCAAAACCTGCACTGGGTGGCGGCTAATTGTGGCAAGTGTGTAAATTTCTAATACACAAACAAAGTGACAGCGCTGCATTATTGCAACGTCGTTGCAAGCAAGCTTTTAGGCGATGTTGCAAGTGTCAACGGTAAACACAGCACATGTTACTGAAAAAATAAACACAATAACAACAGAAAATCCGCAAGGTTTTATATTTTTGTGCTTTCGGCATTGTTGTTGTTGTTGTTGTTTGTATGTGTCTCCTTTCTTCTGCCATTCACAGTGTAGTCCTTTGATGCTCTCAGCGACTTGCTTGCCACCTGCCGCATATTATCTATACGGTTAACCCAGTTAAGTGCCCAGCAGGCGGCACACAAATAATACACACACTTAGACACATACGCATACAAGTTGCATGTGTGTAAGTGCCATAAACTACACAGAGTTTTTGAAGCACAAATCTGCACCTGTAGTTATTGCAACCGGCGACACTTTCAGCTGTGTTGCAAGCTCTCAAGTGTTGTCTATGCAACTAGACTGCCACAAACATTGTTGTGACAACAGCAAACCGTTGAGTTTAGACTACTTGAGCCACTACTTACCACTTATCTGTTTGCAGTTGCTGCAACATGCCGTTTGTTTTTTGTTTGCAAGCAATGTGCAACATCATACGTACTTATCAACACKTGCGACTGCAAGGTTTATAACTTCTTAGTAGCTATTGTTGTTGTGTACAATTATCTTCCTCTTATTTGCTGTGTTTGTTTCACTCTGTGACTCTGTTTCCAATTGCTTTGTGCGCATCTGTGTTGCAGGCATGTACGTTGAAACATTAATTACCGTACAATAAGCAGCAGCATCAGCTAACTAACTAACTAACTTGCAACATACTTGTTACTGCAAGAACTCATATTTCATTTTTATTAATTTTTTGTTTTGCTTCGAGATGTTGCTTAAAAGTTTAAGTCGTTACATAACGAGTTCACTTGGCTAACGGTACATTCTGTGCCGCGGTTTCGGCAACGATGCGCATAACGGCATTTGAAAGTTTTCATTTCCGGATATTTTGCTAAAAAAATAAGGCTTCAATCACGGATATCAACACTTCGGAGAAAGTGAGTCACAAGATTGGAATCACAGTCCTACAGTCGGGACAGAACGGACTCTCAAATCCATTGGACTTTGCACAGAACTATTAAACTGAGCGTTGGGTCTCGTATGAGATGAAACGGCTGCGGAACCTCACAATGCGAGCCTAGATAAGTTATTTTGCCAAAAAAGTTTCGTTACAAGCGGTCTTTATCAGTTTAATTAATTGAAAGAGTGGTTTTATTCATTTAAGCGGTCGGCGGCCATAAGACAACCATGTTTCGTATAAAAATTGGATTGTGGATATATTACAAATCGTTTTGTACTCATCCGCGGACCCGGAAGCATGTTGCATAAAGTTCAAGGACAGGAGGGGAACTTGGAGGAGGAGTCTCCTATAAAAAACTCCCTTTCAATCTTAGCTTTGGGCAATGGGATTAGTGTAGTGTTTTTTAGGCTATTAGAATACCACTATTTTTATTGCTCTGGAGTGCAGCAACTTTCAGGAAAGTAAGTATTCACTCCGACAACAGAGCGGCGATTTTGGTATTGAGCTTGCAAACTGTATGMTCAAAGTTAGTCAAGAARTCATGTAGTGAATCGGTAGGTGTTAGTCAATGATCTCACTAGAGAAAGAGCACCCAATCGSGACTTCAATGGATTGCATACGAGTTAGTTCTTCGTTGTCTCTAACGCTGGACCTCTGCATTTCGCGTGAGTTTAGCAGGTCAATAACTARTCCTTGCGCGATAGCGAGATTCCTCTGGCCAAGTACGAAACGCAGGAGATACATTGAATTACTCACTTTCACTAAGACACATCTTGCCACAGTCGTTGGAAGATCGCCTTTATTCCACACCAGTCTACGTTTTGTTCTTCTTCTTCTTTATTGACTTTGACATCGCTTCTTYTSCACCTGGWCTTTCCAACGGAGGGGAAGAGCCTTCCTCGGCTTCCCGCTTMTATCGCAGAACCTTTCTCTGAASAAAGCAGAACTAAAGGCGCGTTTGTATCAATATCATCGGCATATGCCAGCAGTAGTACACTCTTATGGAAGATTATAGCTGCTCTATTTAGTTCTGTRGCTCGTATTATTTGCTTCAGCAATAGATCSTAATCACGTTTGAAGTGGYCGTCATCAAAAGGGGATCTCTCATTCGAGGTTGTTTTTGGTATTTTCATTGGGGGTGTATTTTAMGTGACGGGTAACAAACCCAGCGCACAAYCCTGGTTAGGRATGATTCCCYTTCTCATTTTAGCTCGTTTTCAAGCTGATGTTTTTCGTCTACCCAGACGATACTKGGTCTAACGAGSRAAGTCSTGAGCAGGTTAAGCCATATGTAAAATAWTAATTCCTRATGAATGGCAGTCAGAGAGCTTCTCCCACTCGCATGAGCTTCTACACATGGCACATGGTTAAATCGAGATGGTCGACGCACATTGCAAGAACAGGTTGAGCGCGTTTGACTTTGCTTATTCCAACGAATGTCTACGTCCGAAATCAAATATAAGTCTAGGCTTTAGTCACCGCTTTAGACCTCGGAAACAAATAAACAAGTCTGGTTCAAAGATAACATCGCGAATTCGTATTTTTTGCAATTCAGGTTATTGCTTAAACTTCATTARCCACCAGTTGGGTGGTAAACAAAACCAAATTATTATTTTTAGAAATACTACATGCCAGATGTCAAAGCGACCTTTAACATTGCAAGTCCGAACTTTCAGCAATACATTGTGACGTGTCTGCCCGACTGCTAGTTATCGAACCTTTAGGATCGAACATTTTTGTGGATCCTATTTTGAAAACGTCCAAAAAACCCTTATTATTCTCAAATCCTTGTTATGCTTAAACAAATTTCAATGATTCAAAGATTTTCTCTACAGTTCGACGGCAAGGTAATATACATCTTCATCACAACCGCATACATTTTGACACATTTGCTTGCAGCACTGAAATGAAATCAGCAACAAAATTACCACAACCGGCGCTGAGGTGGCGTAGAAAAATGAGCTTTTCAGCAATGGAAACGTGCGCTTGTCAACGAAATATCCTTTCGCCGACATATTAATGAACTTAGCGCTGCTGAGCAGCTAAGCGTGCATGCCGCACCTCAAAAGTGACGTGCTGGAGTGCGAGTGCGATTGCTGCCCGGCCCCGGAGTAATGGTGTAAAATTTCATTTCAATCTAATGCGCGCCCACAACAACTTTGCTGTCATTTCCGTTATGGTATTTTTGCTGTTGATTATTATAATTTTATATAGGCTATGTATGTATTCATATATTATATATATTTATATATATATATATATGTCTGTGCGATATTTATTTGCTGCCGTGCCATGATGGCTCCGCACATGTAAGTCACACATTTTCGCTTTGTTTTTGCTTTGCCATTTCACTTTTTGGATTTTTCGATTTATAGTTTCAACGCTGACGGTTGTTTTTGTTGTTTTTGTTGTTATTGTTGCTGTTGCTGTAGTAAATTTGACAATCACTTTTTGACATTTATGCGTATTTATTGTTATTYTCACCCACAAACCACGAACTTTGCACACGCAGACCCACGAAAATCCGAAAATCAAAAGGACACGTATGTGAGTGCGTGTGTGTAAGTGAGTAAGTGTGCGGATTTTGAAATGTATGTGTCCGTTAGGTATGTTGGCATGGCAAATTATCATTTGGCACAAAGTGTGAACATGTCCGCTGTGGTAGTTGTTATTGTTGTTGTTTTTGTTGTAGCATTCGTAATGATTATGGCTGCCGCGCTGCCGCTCGTACGCCATTGCTGCAGCCTGTCATCGGCGCGCCTCGGCTGCCTWCGTTACTTTGACATTAATGCGGAGTAATTTATCGGTTTTGTGTGTTTGGATTATTACTAAATCGAGATTAGTACTTGGATGAGAGAATTTATTTATGCAGATAACCAATACATACGCGCTCGCAATATAAATATATATATATATACATATATACAAATGTATAGATATTTACGTGTCTGCCGAAATGTGTTTTCGCGTGTCTATGGCAGCTCGTTGGCGCACGAAATGCTATTAAAAATTGACAAGCATGAAATATTTTGTGGCAAGCTCATCGTCAACGCCTCGGTTTCGCCTGTGTGTGTCTTCATTTACATTGCCACATATGCCTGAGTATACACAACACATATACACACACTTACATGCACAGAAATAAATATTTTTCCTTTGTAAATTGTCAAACCTCTACACTCTACGTGCCTAAACAAACTTTTCATCTCATTATTTGCGCTTTCAACTACTTTTTGTTCTTATCAACAAATTAGAACGGTACTTCTTTGCAAAAAAAAAAAAAAAAAACAAGTCTGTTTTCTAATTTAACTATTTTGACATTTGGATAATCGAATTCGTGTGGAGAAAATCTCAGTTTGCTATAAATTATGGCACATATTAGAATGGATGGTAATAGAGAGGAGGAAAGCAAAAGCCGGAGATAAATCGAGGCTAAAATGTGCCTTTTATGAAAAAAGTTATTGTATTCAGCCGAACAGCATTCAGTTAGGTCTTAAGTTAGCTTGTTGCATTAAGCCCACAACTTTTATAACAACATTATACAGRCTGATCCATTCGAGGTACCTTACTTTTTTTTTAAAGAAAAACACGAAAACTACCAATTTGATGGGAAATATTTACTATCATTCGAAAGAACATTCTCTGGCATTTATTTTTTGACGATGACCTCTTTCAAATGTTGGCCGTAGCTTTGCATCAGATTGTCCATCCGTTGAGTSCAATTTTCGATGACTCGTTAGAGCATTTAGACTGGTAACTGACGAATGATACGCGTGATGTTTTTCCCTTAGGCTTGAATCGAAGCGAAATTATTCGCACAGACATTGGACTCTATATATTCCCAAAGGAAAAAGTGTARCGGTGTGATATCACARGATCTTGGTGACCAATCGATCGGTCCGAAACGTGGAATTACCGGCTCACCGTAGTGTTCACCCAATAAGTCCATTGATTGGGAAGTAGTGCGGTATTGTTGAAACCAAATGTTGCTGAGATCACGAGCTTCGATTCTAGACATCAAATAGTTGGTTATCATGGCGCGACAATGGTTCCAAAACGTCGGATCTTCTTGGAACTTTCCAGGAACCCTTAGAGTGAAGCAATGTCGCTTGGAAAGTTTGAGCGATCAATTCCTGYACAAGCTGYATTTTGTACGCTTTCAATTTAAGATCTTGACGTAAGGTACACCAAGTCGTTCCATAAGTCAGTCCGAGTTGCTACGAATGGCGCCGAATCGACTGTCCACGGTCTTYGTGTACACTCTCAGCTACGGCTGCTATATTTTCTTCACCYTTTTCTATTTTTAGTCATGTGCCTCTGGTGATTTCATCCCTATTTACGAATTTGGAGCATTTAAGCTTCTAAAACTGGCTGAAGAYCGGCCGAGTTCAAAGTGAACATTACTGTTGGCAGAATATAGAAAAAGATAACTTAGATCTCATTTGCGAAGAGTCTAGAGATTACAGAATTCTGCCTAGTTTACAGTCCTTGGGCGGATAAAAAATCCGTGTCCCTTCTGGTTACGTAGTCTTTTAAAGAGGAGAAATTTTACTCACGGGAAGAAGTTTTCGATAAGTCCTTTTTATTATCTCTCGAAAAATTAAAAAAATCATAAATTTCAATTCTCTCACATATACGTCCTTTATCTGAAACCAACGCCACATGTCAACAGATGCATAAATAAAATCATATATTTACATACATACCTCACAAATTTCACTCAGTCTCCACTCTCTCTCCATACCTAAAATAAATGTTTTCGTGGTTGCAAGACATGAGTCGCTTTTTAACCTAGCGAAGACATATTTCTTGTACTCAATATACAATAGAACATGACAGTAACAGGATTTCGGTATTTGCATTGACAGGCTAAGATTAGCTGCTGGCTGTTTTGCCATATACAAGCACATGAACTCAGATACAATTATCTTTTACATCTTTGTTGGTTGCGCTTGTAAATCCTTTGCTTCGCCATTGATGGGAGTAGGAGGTTGGCATTTAGCTAGGAAGGGTTGCAACAACTTTTAAAAACTTTAGAAACTTTTCGACCGAAGTGGTGGGGGCATTTATTCACATCCACGAGAGACACATTTAAGGCTACTATAATATTTGGATTGGGAATAACAGCAACTACTTTTAAACATAGCAAGCCACGAGTTTCTGCTGAAATTTTTGAAAAAATTGGGAGTAATTGTTATTTATCACAAGGAACCGTTGCTTTTAAAACAAACAGTTTTTTGGGGGAGAATTTCTTATGCCCACCGCTGATAAACTTGACCAGCTTCAGCCTAGACTAGAACAAAATATATCTACTGAACTACTTGCCTTGAGCAAAGTTCATTCTACCACGATCGTAGTTGATCTTACTGTCTAATATGCATTCATGCGGCAAGTCCTAAACTCTTGCCCGAAACTAGTTGTTAAAGTTGTATGGAGGAGAGAGGTGGAATCTTACATGCATTTTTTCCACCTTTGCAAGTCTGAGGTTGAAACATCTCGGTGATCTTACCTTTGGCGAACTAGAATACGTGATCRCAACTAATATGAGCCATCTTAACAAAATTGTGGTAGGCTCCAAGCGCTTTGTCGATATGTAAGTAGCTTGTGATCCAGTTTTTAAGAGGTTTAAGGTAGCACAACCCGTCGTTCAAAGCTGTCCAAATGAKATCCCTCTTATGATCGAGCTCTTAACCTAACTTAACCTATTCGTTCTTTTACATATATCTTTATTATCTATGATTGCTAGATCTGAGTTTTTTCAGTTTCCCAGTCATGAGAGAARTTTTAGCTACTTGGAATGCATCTGTGGTCCGATGAAGACCAGTTAGCTTAACCCTAAATAAAGTCTCTTTTAAGAGTTGTTGAAAAYTGTTCTATATAGAACGGTCCCAAGATAGTCTTTACTACAAAATCGGAGAGAAACTGTATTTTAATCTACAGGTTACTCATAGCCATTTAAACTGCGCGTAAAAACTGAATCGATACACCGTCTTCTGTTGGTATCAGAACGATAGCAGAAAATCCAAACACTTCTTGTGAGTTCACTCAACACAATTTGGTTAAAGTTTTAGGTAGGAAGTATGCCAATGCTATAATCGTGATAAACAGCCTTGAAATGCTGCAAAAACGACSAAGCATAAGTGATAAAAGAGATGCTTGACAARGTAGTTGAGTATTCTATTGTACATCTATATCAAACCCATCATTATTGGTGAGGAGACGTGGGTTTATGAAAACGATGTCGAAACTGTACAGCAAAAGTGAGTGTCGCTCCAAACTTTAGCAGAAACCGTAGATAAAAAAATTCGCGGAAGGCGCTGAAGGCTAGCTCAGCCGAGGCTTGTAACAAGTGTATAGAAACTAACTAAGATTAAGGCTCAGGCGTCTATTCTGAAGGCAATAATATAGATTTGAAAGAAAATGCGTGAACATGTAGTTTTGTTTGTTCAGTTTGGTTCAATTTGATCAGAAGTTCAGATCTTTTTCTTTCTGTGTATTTGGGAGCTTTTTTGAAGCTATGGCTTGGCTTACATAATGGCCAGAACTTGGTATTTAAGTGCTCAAAAATTAGGGACGAAAAAGCATTTGCTTATATGGTGTGAAACTTGGCAATGTAAACTCAGCAACGAAAGGCCAATTGGAAGGACAAAGCCATTAACTCAACTTCTAAGTACGGAAAATTAAATTTGCAATGTAATTTGAATATATATGCATATATGAATTCTTAAGCAAAACTTCGGGATTCTGGACTATATGAAGTGTTTTTAAACTCGCAGATTGTATGAAAAATCAATTTTTCTGAAATTGAGATCAACAGAAGACCACGACACTCGCTAGGTGGCAGCTTTAACCAAAGTTCTAAGCACAGCCTTCTTCACTAAATATGTAGAAACGGTTTGAAGCATATCTTACGATGCAGTGTTTGAGAGTTTACAAAAAAATTAACTGTAAATTACTAAAGTAACTGATGCTATATCGTTGAATCGCCACAATGGCAGTAAGAAAAGGGATCTAGATATGCCTGACACGCCAGACACGGCAAATCCACAAACCACTTCATTTCGTACAGCTCACGCGTTTAACTTTACGTTTCTACTTAAATGACAATGTAAACAAACCGTTAAGCCAACACATACACAAGCACAGTAAGCGCAAATGCGAGAGCTGCGCTTGATACCCGCGTCTATAAAAATATATGCGTGTTTAAAGCTACGCTGGGTGCTGGCTGAATACCTGGACGCAGGGCAGACATGTGGGGAGCGCATATAAACAAACAAGTGATATGCAAACAACCGAAAATGTGAAAAAGCTGAATGGCTCCAATGTAGAAAAAGTCCCAAAACAAAAAAAAAAAAAAAAAAAAAAAAAAAAAAAAAAAAAAAAAAAAAAAAAAAAAAAAAAAAAAAAAAAAAAACAAAAAAAAAAAAACGAGAAAAGAAAAAAGGAAAAGAAAAAGTAAGCGGTGATCAGCAAAAGTCGCTTGAAAAACCAATGTCGAACACAGGTGCCCTTCAAACTCATGCCACAGCTGCATAGTGAAGTGTTGCTAGTGACGTTTGTGGCTCGTCGGTTGGTTGTTTGTTTGGCTGGTTAACGATTGTTGGTGGCGCAATGTGTCAAAGGAAATCCGACCGCATTTCAGCTGCACTTTTCGGCACAACACACACATAACGCGCTCGAAAACAAAAAAACCCGAAAGGTGCACAAATAAATAATAAAAGAAATGAAAAAAAAAAAACAACAGCAGCAACACCACACGAAAAAGTGAGACTTGCTGACTGCAGGTGATGGAATTAAATTTTTTTTTTGAGTTTTTTCTCGAGTCTGAGATTTACACAGGCGTCTGGCGAGTGGGTTGCGCGTGGTTATTTGGGCGAAAAAAAGTGACACACATACAGACATGCATGCAGACATATTTATATATAGACACCCATTTGTATGCCTCAATAGCGGTAAACAGATTTGCAATCGAGATGCGCCGTTATTTATGGGTTGTTGGCCGCAAAAGACCAACTCAAAAGTGCCAATCCGAATTGAAAAGCACATTTTAAATCTGTACGCTTTCGCAAACGAAGGTAAGATATTGGATTTGGAAATCAGACAAGTGATAACAGCGCAGCAGACAAGGCGTAATGAAGCGTCCATAAATATGTGTTGTGATAAAGCAACATTTTCGAGGCTAAGAAGGGGCTTGCTGGCTTAAACGGGTTAGTGGGTTGAGTGCAATTTAGAGAAACACAAGACTCGAACTGCGAATTTTGATAAAATTGGTTACGCGAGTTTTTTGCGTTAAACAGGGTGATTCAAAAAGTATGTCCTAAGAAATATGCCATTCGATTGAGCGCGAAAGCTGGAACTGAAGTCACACCAAGATTGGATCTCTAAACTAGACTGTTACATCAGTTTTAGTTTTCAGCTCTTATTCAGTTTAAAAGAAGTTTAGCTGTAAAACTAACTGAAAAACGAAGTGCCTAAAAGCTTGGTATACAGTTTTAACCGTAAACCTTTAACCGAAGTATCAATACACACGAAACTTCTATAAATGAATACAAATGAGTTTTGTACCTTGTCGAAGACCTCAAAGAATTGGCAGTTAATTTAAAGACCTTGGCTCTCCAGTCTTTTACAACGACTTCAAACTAATAAAGTATCATAATTAATGGAATCGGACTAAAAGGATAGAATCTGAATTCTCTAACTTTTCAATACAATTTTTGTAGTATGATTTGTTATTCGTTTTAAAATAGGCCATAGTTTCGGCGATCATCTCTTCATTCGACGCAATTTTCTTCCCAGTGGGCAAGCCTTTAAGATCGCAGAACCTGACCATTGAGAGCCAGATATGGAGAATATGGTTGATGAAAAAGCAATTTGAAGCCCAATTAATGATTTTTTGCCAACGTTTTCCCTCACTTGAGACGTGGTGCAGGGCTTGGTGAAACACTGCTTACATTTCTTCAAACGTGGCCGGTTTCTGCGTCTTTGCGCTTCAAACGGTCCAAGAACGTTATGTGATAGTCGCGTAATCAATAAAACTATTCCATGTGCAACCTGAGAYAGAGACTTCATTATCTTGCAAGCCGACAAGCTTTGGASCGAGTTCGTCGTGTGCAGTTTACTTGGTTCACTCTCGATTTTACTTCGGACTAAAATAATGGTGTCATATTTCGTTTAGTGTGACGTATCGACGAAAAAAYTCGGTTTRTTTTACAATTGAACATMTGYAAACACTGCTCCRAATCATCAAGTGCATAGCCAGGTCCTTCTCCACATAACCTTTCCAACAGAATGGAGGTATTCCTCTTCCTCTGCTTCCCTCGTACTCTCCGATCTGGAGTGGAGCACTAACGGTGTGGTTGTTATGGTCAATCATACCGATGTCATCGGCTCCAGTAGATTGTACCTTTTCTATATGAATGCCACACCTTAGGTAATTTCGCTCTGTTATTTTACAATTTCTAAGTTTTGAACACATGAACTTAACCGCGATACTTTCATTCTGACCAGTCTTTTAGTTTACTTTCTCGCATTAGGTAGCGTAATTGATAACACAACGAACCGTTCTAAGCAGTCCAAGTGAGATATACAACTTTATAACCCAAGGTAACATAGTCTAATTGGGAACCCAGTTAAGAGCTTTTTTTTTGTGCGTTATATCAATCAACGAACTGCGTAATAACTTTTAATTACTAATTATTTTGGATATCAGATATCAAATTTGTTTTTTTTCCGGAACTTTTCCGTTCATTTGCTATTTAATGTCACATAGCTCTAATCATAGCCTAATACTGCATACTAAAGATGGCTGGTCGAACTCAAAAGATTTCCGATCTGAAACATTTYTTGCCAGCATATGCTACTTTAAATATTTAGCATATCAAAAGTATGTGTATAACAAAACACTCTATTGTTTGCTTAACTGCAGAGTTCAGCGACWGTCTTCGACTTTTTTCCAACACTTYCAGCCACTTTTTCGACTCACCATTTATTTTCGCTACACTTTGCGGCTTGGTCGCCGGCCAAAACAAATTATGACTCGATGTCAAAGTGCTGTAATTGTGAAAATAAATTGAAATCACACTGCATTCAATGCAGCCGGCGAACAGGCGTCAACGTGGCTCCAGCAAATGCCAAGCAGTTGCTATTACGTCTATAGTTCTTCACAAAACCACTTCTGTTATAAGAATTTTTTTAAACACAAAGTATGCATAGCGCCCGATAACGTTTTGATAGCGAGAAGTTTGCGATAAWATCTCCGAGTGTCTGGCAATGTGTTGCGAAATGGTGGCATATGCAAAATGTTGCAGCTAATTTTTTCTTGGCACTGTGAAAATTCGTATAATTTGAATAATATTGAAATGCTGCAACTTAAACTGTTTTTGTTTTAGAATTGACAATTTGTTTTTGCATTTATTTTTGATTTATCCAYAAAATTTCTTATCAATGCGCTGAAAGGTAGGCAACATATTGGAAATAATTAAAAAATCATTAGAAGAATTAGAAAAAATCATTAGATTTAATATTATTGCCTACCTTTTGGCGTAGAGCGTTAATATAGAGGGCACACAAAATACATTTTTGTAAGCGCTTGTGCTAAAAACGCGGCTCAGAAAGACTGTTCCCATAACAGTTAGGACTACCGAACTGAACAGTACCCGGACTTCTAACCAATCAAGCACTGTCAAGGTGGCAGCATAGCTCCAAATTACTTCAGCAATGTTTATTGTCACTACAATAACAACAAAGTAAGAATAATTTACTATGGTATTTCAAGAACTGATGAGATTTTGAGCAGAAAGATATAAATATATAGTGATCGGGTGCCAATTTTTTGCAACTCGTATGCCTTGCCAAGATTATATATTGTTTCAGTGGCACTCTTTCAAAGTCAAGTTATGTATTTTAATTGTACTAAAGTATTTTTTTTTTTTGGTGCAATATATCTGTTTTTGATGAAAATGCGACTCTGCTTATCACCTGTCTGTCTACTTTTGTGGGTTTGCGTTCTCCAAAGCAGGGTAAAGTAAGGATTAAGTACTATTTAATAATTGATATTGTCTTTGTATTTTATATAAACTTGAAGGACCTCGATCTGTTCTGCTGCTGCGCCTTAAAGGTGACCTCCCTGCTTAATCGCTGACTGCAACTGCGCCTATAACTATACTTCTATAATATATTTACTCAGCAAATAAAAATATCTTTTCTTCCAGCGCTACTTATTGCAAAGTACGTAACCGTGTATTATATGTATGTAACGGTATATATGCGTTAAACATTTCTAGGCTGTTTTGTATGAACACAAGTCGCTGCCTTCAGCCGATATATTCCAATGCGTGTTGGGCGAAGGTAAACATGATTATTAATTCTATGGACGTACTGCAGTTTTTTTGTTTTTTGTACTCCAGCTGGATGCTGTGACACAACATTAGTTGAAATATTTCGACAGCAACAACAACAACAACAACAAAAATGAACAACATCAACGGCAAGTGACAGCAATCTTGACAGCACGATGAAATGTCCAAGTAGACATATTATTGCTGGGGTTACACTTTTGTTGTTGCTATTGTTGCTAGCGTTATTATTATTGTTGTGGCTGTTTGGCTTTGCCTTGGCGCTGTCATTTCAATTGCTCTTACTATTACATCTTGTTGCTGCTGGCTGCTGGTGCTGCCACACAGTCGATTGCAGTTTGTGCGGCGTTGTCAATAAATGCGGCACAACAAAGCAACAACAACACACGTAGGCACATGGTCAGCATGTAGCGGCGGCAATAAATAACTACAACAAAAAGCTATAAAAAGTTGCAGAATTTTGTGAGAAATTTATATTTATTTATTTTTGTTGTTGTTTTCTTACTCTTGTTGTTGTCGTTATTTTTGGTGTTCTTTTCGCAGCTTTGGCTGGTGATTCGTATGTGAGTCACAGCTTTTTTTGTTTGCGCGCATTTTTTTCGGCGCCTTTAACAAGTCCCTAGAGGACTTGTCATATTATTGACATTTGCTGCTGTCCACGCAGGACGTGCTCAACATTGAGTGATGAAAAAATTGCGTACTGAATATGACAGCTTACATGCGTGCTGGCAGTGGTGGGTCGTGGCAACAGCCGGTACGTGATGCACGCACAAATTCGTTTATGCGCATATTTCGCTTGATTTCGCGTTGCTCATACGCACTGGCGCACTGTTTTGTTTACATCAAGTGGCTGTTGTATATTTTGGGCAATATTTTTTATTGTGAATTGTTTAAAACAGGCGATGGTATCACTTGAAGGACTCTTCAGTGTAAGTTCTTTATTTTATTTTACWAAGTGGTCGCGCTCTTCAGAAGGTACACTGCATTGAAATTGTTCGTGATCAATCGATTGATCCATTTCAGCCATTAGTTTGTCATGAATTTATTGAAGGTATCATGTGGTTTTCACCAACAGCCTGAAATTTTCTACAATCTTTTAAGTTTCAGTCATCTATATACCTAGTTCCAAGGCTCTATCACAACTACCTCCAATAATATTATGACTACCACACCCGTTTTTTTTGATGGTAATCTCCAAAAAGTATAACCATTTAAGATGAAAAAGCAGTACTTGCATATAATGCAAATGTTTCAAAGATATGGTTTATGAAATATTGAAGTTTCCTCGATGTTCCATGCCCACTTTAACAAAACAGTTCTATTTCAATTGAGTTATACTTTAGAAAAATACGGTACCAATAGTTCTGTGCGAGATGGAGCACACTCATTTTTCCGTACCAAAATTTCTATCCGGAGATAGGCAGGTAGCTTGATGAATTTTCTTATGCTGGAATSTAGTACTAYAGATAACCATATTTCGGTCCTCGSTGAAGTCGAACCGTWACCGACCGTTAAACAAAAATACCAGTCATAACGCGGACATCAACCAACTGCACAGCGGCACCTTCCCAATTATAGGACGTGTAACTAATAGTGTTACTAATAGTAAAAATCAGTTGTTGCTYAGGTCTTGGGTCTCATAATATGGTAGTCAAGCAAATCTTGAGATTGCAATGATATTARATATAATGATAGACACTCAAAACTTGACGAATCTTTAAGCTTGATGAAAAAGATCTTATTGTCTGGTAATACTTAAAGGTTCTTTTACTTTCTCCATATGGTATCTTCAGTTACTAGTTCAAGCTAGAGGAAAAAGCGCGCTTTTGATACGCCTTTAAGTTTACTCCAAAATTATACCTAAGTGACTACTTTAAGGGGRCGCAGCATGGCCTTATAATCAGACTAATTTTAAATGTTTATACCAGTCGATATTAGTTTATGCCAGTTTATACCAGTTACTTGTTCGATTCGGCACACCCCATGGTCTGATGAGTTTGTAAAAAATTTACACCAGTCTATACTTGTTTATACCAGATTACGCCAATTTATACCAGTTATATCTGCGATTTCGGCACACTCCAGGACCTGATGAATTTGAAATATTTATATTTTTAATGCTAATGTATAAAGTTTACACTAGTCCATACTAGTTTATACCAGTTTACGACAGTTTATACAAGTTGTTTACTTGATTCGGCACACTCTATCGTCTTATTAGTCTGCAATTTGATATATTTTCATTTTATGCTAGTGTATAAAATGTACACCAGTTTATACGAGTTTTTACCAGCTTATAACAGTTTACGGCAGTTTATGTGTACCGGTTATTTGTTCCTTTTTGCACACTAAAAGGTATGTTGAAGCCAAACCATTACTCTTAAGTAATCGTATATTGGCACAACTTCTGATTTCAATAAAACTCTAGAATATCTTTGAAGGTCCATCTTCATAATTATCCTACTTTATTTACATATTGTTGAGCCGAAATTTAAGCAGTCAAAGAGCTGTTATCAACAAAAAGAATGTCGAACTACCATTATATTTTACAAATTTTCTATTATTAGATTTTTCTTTATTAAGGAACTCAGATTAAAATATATTATCAACAAGCGAGGGATAATATAGACTGTGCAAGTGCCTTTAGTTGAGAAAATTTGATATCAAATGAGTACATGTGTATCTATAAGTACATGTTTGTCACCATACTCATGCCTTTACTCACAACACGACACATATTTGACATATTTCTCYCATGCGATAGCACAATAACTGGTTACGAATGTTCAAATAAAGTTATAACGTTCAAGAAATAAAGCAAAGTATGTTTCTGCTTAAGGGTTGCACTTAAATATACGCATGCATTATATATTTTTTTTTATGGTAGGAGCAACGATCATTATGTATAATATACAATATGCATGTATTTGAATGGATGTATTTAGGTTTATAGGTACGTATGTGTATGTCTACCACAAAAACTGTGCAAAAGATGAAATATTAAATTTTCAATTTCAATTGATATGAATAATTCAGTTAGCCAGCTGGAAAATAAATGTGRCATAAAGAAACCAAAGCGAGTAAAGCATAGTGTAAGAAAAAGTAAAAGAAAATATGATAAAAGATGAAGTGAAATGAAATAATTTATTGCATTTAGTTGAAGAAGAAAGATAACTGGATTTAGATATATATGTATAAGATATATGCATGTATGTATATAATATGTATAAATAAATATATCGAAATATAAAAGCGTTGCTTTAAGTATTTACGGAAAAATAACTTTCTAAACGTAATAGAAAGAAAATTGTGACCTTTAATATTTGATAGTGTCGACACTTGTACGTTCAAGTATGCCCTCTTTCTTTCCTCTATGACAACAGTGCTTTGTTCAGTGCAGTGTTTTTTAACGTCCAAGTACTTATATTCCAATGGACTAATAGCCTTTCCGCAAAGCCAAGTTAATTTAGTACATTAAAACTATAATTGAGAAACCAATTTTTGGCTTTCGCATAGCCCCTTACTCGATCAACGATAGGCTCTGTTAACGATCAGCTGTTATACTTGCTTGTGTTCTTCATTTTCTAGTTTTTCTGATGACTAAAACTCATCAGCTGATTGCTATCAATGTACACAACCAAATTTTCAGCTTGGACAGCAACCGGTAGAAATGTATTAGTAAATTATAGACATAAAATTGTGACCTTTAATATTTTGTAATACCGATACTTGAATTTTYGTCTAAGCTGGTCGAAGTCGAGGTAGTTTCCTTAGACTATTTTATATCCAAATAAATTTTAAAACATAAAATTTTGAAATTCGTTTTTTGTGATGCGCAGACTGGGTATTAAGCTACTTCAAAGTTSTAACTCTCATTTCCATTCAAAAGGGAATGGCTGTTACTAGCTTAGCTTTGGATAWATAGATATGRAATTTTGCACACAACCTTTTCTCTCGAAGAASCTACTCATTTGTTGAAAAYGYCGATATCGRATCACTATAACATATAGCTGTCATACAAACTGACCGTTCGAACTCAAGTCCYTGTATGAAAAATATGACTAACCGACAAGTTAACTTCTCAAAATTTGGCAGGGATTATTGTCCAAGGCAACACTTAAATTTTTAATAAAAACTGTTCAGATCAGATCACTATAGCGTATGGCTGCCATACAAACTAAACGATTTTAATGGAGTCCTTGTATGGAAAACTTTTTTACGTGTCAAAATATCTGCACGAAATTTGGCATTTATTATTCTCTCAGACAACCCTATAACTTTTGAAAATATTGTTCTGATCGGAACACTATAACATTTAGTTGTCATACAAACTGAACACTTAAAAATCTGATTCTGACTTTCTTATACACTTTTATGCTATAAGAAGTACACCTGTGAGGGTATTATAGCAGCCGATGTTTTGTAAAAAAAATTAGAGTACTATATTTCTACGTCTTTTGTTTTCAATATAAAACCATTACATGAGCTTTGTAAAGTCCTTCTTAACAGAAAATTTAATATTTMTACTCAAAAAGTTTTTAATTATTTCTACAGAAGAGATTTGCTACAATTTGCTACAATAGAGATCGTCGTATTTTTACGATTCTGAAACACATTTTTGTGTTTCTAAAGCAGTTTAAGCTAAGCGGCTTTGGTTATCAACTTTCTTAGTCCACATTTTTAGTTCAGCTCTCGCGTATATGGGAGATGAAGGTGCATTGAAGTGGCTTCTCTTTAATATAGATTTTTCACTTTCATTTTTAAAGCTAGCGCTTTGGGCAATACTCTGCGTCCTTCATTGCCATACTGTGCACCCTTCTTTTTCATATTGTGCACTCTTCTTTTCTTAGCACCCACTAACATGCCATATACGATGTAAATGCCTGGGCGTTACGCTTGCTGCCTGCGCGCGTTAAAGGTCACAGCTGCCAGCGGCACTGCGGTAAGGCAGTAAATTACAAATGCTGTGAACGTTCTGCAATTGTGGCACAATAAATGCGTGAATATTTAATAATTGCAAGGATTTTCGTTTTCTTTTATGTCAGCGCTTTAAATATTCATCATACGCCACGGTGGRCCAAACGCACAAGCATAGATACTTTGAGATTACTTATGCGCTTTAAAGTGTGTTGTTTTTGTTATAATTTTTTTTTTTTCGGCGAGTGAGTAAGTGAGTTAGTCAGCGCTCACTAATTTATGCAGACAACCGTGACGCACATACACACACACACATTTATTAATATACACTTTGCACACGCTTCATGGCATCCTAACAAATTAACAGTGAAATTAAGCGGTCAGAAGTCAAAGTTTGATTTTAATCAAAGCTCCAGCTTACACAGCGCGCACCGCGCATCTGTCGATTTGTGAGTATCAACAGCTGGCGCTCCATATATTGCGACGCTTGCATTCAGCCAGCGCGCTCATTGTGCTCGCTTTCATTTATTCATTGGCTGTTTGTTGTTGTTTGTGCTGCTAAGTTTTCGCATTCAATAGTTTTGTAATCTTCGACGAGTTTTCTTGCGGCCCTTTCTTCTTCATTTTTTTTTTTTTTGCTTTGGCGTTATAAGGCCATTTCGCTTCGCCGCTGTGCGTCAATGTTCAATGAACCGTTCGTTTCGCCAAAGTAAAAGTAGNGATACGATAAATCTCTGGTTTTCACATCAAATGTTGTTATTCTATATGAAACATATTACTGTCTCGACACTTCCAGAGATAATAAAGTCAATGCAAAATGGAGCCGCTAACAGAGAAAACATCTGGTTTTCCAATAACTAAAGCAGAGTCGCAAATGTCGCTTTAAGTTTTAGTCATTCCTTTTTTTGTTTTTATTTTTTTTTTTTTTTTTTTTTTTTTTTTTTTTTTTTTTTTTTTTTTTTTTTTTTTTTTTTTTTTTTTTTGGCGTTAGAAGGCCATTTCGCTTCGCCGCTGTGCGTCAATGTTCAATGAACCGTTCGTTTCGCCAAAGTAAAAGTAGCAAAACAAGTACAAACAGTCACTTGACAATTAAATTTACGTGACCTGCATAAGTAATTAAGGATTTCCCCGAGCGCTGTGAAACTTTGGCTACGCCGTCGCCTTAGCATTTGCTAATGTTGTTGCTGCTGCTTTATTATGCCTATAAATATATATTTAAGGCTGTTTTTGTGGCCGTTTGTCGGGAGGTGAGTGTGTGTGCGAGTGTTTTGTGTGTGAGTGTGTTTGGTGAGACGCTCCAGTTGGCCAGTTGTGCCGTCAGTTGCTTAGCAAAAGCCACTTTGTAGCTCTTCGGCAGGATATTAGGATATTAACGAACTTTGCAATTTGTTCGCTTTTTTCAACAAATACTCTCGGTAAGTTATTTTTGTTCATTTTGTGTAGAAAATTTTTGATTTTTTCGGTTTAAGAAAATCCTTGGCATAACTTGTATAAGTAGTGTAAATATTGTGATTAGGTGCTTTAAAAGTTTTTGGGTGAAATTTGAGCAGACAAGTRCTTCAAGGGCGCATTTTTGAATAAAAGATTGATTCGTGCAGGGGTAGAAGTAGGGGGCATTCGAAAATTCATTTTCAAAGCTGCTGAAAACCTACTCTTTTCCCTTCGGTATACCTTAAAAGCCTGATATGCTTCAGAAATTAGTACCTTTRKGCGGTCRAAAAGCCCAATTWAATGTGGTATGGATTTCTRTGAAGAAACTATGAARAAACTATGAAGTTTCGTTTGAAATCAAAAGGTCTTATTAACTGAAGATCTCTGGTTKTTTAATCACGATATACCTTTACTAGTAAACTTCTCAGTAAAATTGTGATTAGCAAGACCCAGTTATAGGAGATCTATAATATTTAGATGGGCTTTTACTAAAGTTATTTTTGTAAGGTTTGCGTATATTCAAAAGGACTGATAGCCTTTCCGCATAGTAAAATGAATTTTATACATTAAAATTATAATTGCGCAATCAGTTTTTGCCTTTCGCTCAGCTAGCTTCTCGATCAACGATAGTCTGGATTAACAATCTTATACTTGCTCTTATACTTGCTTGTGCCCTTTATTTTGTATTTATTTTTTGATGCCTAAAATTCATCAGCTGATTGCTATTTTATCACTGTACACAACCAAATTTACAGCCAGGACAACAACCGGTAGAGTTAAACACAGAAAAATTTACAGGTTGGACAAGCACTTGCAGAACARCATTCTTGCAACCAGTTGTAACTCCATTTCCATTCGACAAAGAATTAATATAGTAAAAGAAGATGCGCTGTTGTTAATTCGGCTATAAGCGCGTAAGTGGTGTCTACGCCAATCAAGAAGAAGATGAAGAAGAAAAGAAGATTTATATTCTGTATGGAAATCGATCTAAATTAGCGCTTAAATCGAGCAAAGACCAGTTAATTGGTTAATTAACTCGTGTGGAAAAATGCTATTAAGGTCTTAGGTGCAATTAATCGATCTTTTTGGTTTCGATCATACTCCAAAGGTCCTAAGAAAAATATATGAAAACTACGGATTTATGTTCACTAAGCTTTCGGTTATTTACGGCTACATCAAAAGCTTTTTGTTTACAAACAAACTGCCATCAGATAAGCGCATTATTAGCAAAAGTTTTGCAACTACATAGAGTTCAAAGTGAATACAACTTAAGAAGGAAGCTGATRGTTTACGTTGTTCAAAACTCATTTTAGACTAAAAAGGAAAATTGTTTTATAGCAGAAAGCACAYGATTAGCTTAAACTTAGTAAAGTCAACATGAATTCCCAGGCATTGGGCTCACCTAAAATATTACTGGTAAACGAGTAGAGCCTCATGACTCATTAAACTYTGAACATGAAACGATTTTTCGTTGGCATCTTAGTCATTTCGAACAAATGATAATAACAACTAGTTTTTTGAAGCACTCCAATAATATCACATATTTTGAATCGCAATGATATTGTAAAAAATTTAGACTACTACACCCTGTGAAGCTCAACACTTAAAGCCTCCAGTAAATTGCGAGACATGTGATGCAGGTACTTTACTTACTCTTAAAGCAAACGAAGAAAGCTGCAGCGAGCAACACTACTATACGTATATAAATACTGTCATACATATAATATAATATATACCCACACTATGTAAGCTTAAAACTCGTAACAATATTATTCTCCACATATTTCAGTTTAAATCTCTTCATCAATTTTTAGTTATTCCAACACTTTCAGCCAATGCCGGCATTAACTTTGTTTGTTATTTTCTCGTACTTACACGGCAACTCTTGCCAAAATGGTAAGCAGAAAGTTTTTGGACGAAAGCTTCACCATTATGTTGTGTTAAAGTAAAAAGCAGGCTTAAGTGTGTGAAAAATGCAAAACGTTTAGAATACTTACAGAGGATTAGAAATGGCAAACAAAAYAACAAAAAAAAAAAAWGARAAATAAAATTTYGGACATTAATGAAAATACACGAAAGCTCTGCAATAACMAAAACTTTGCGTTATAAGTGAAAGCTATTATTTTAAAAAAATGAGCAAATATTGAAGCTTAGGCCAGCATGCTTTTGTTGTGAATACGTGTAAGTCTATACAGAAATATAAATGATAAAACACTTTTATATTTTTAAATTGTGGTAAGGAAAGTGCAAAATGAATACAGTAAGTTAAGATATTGCTACGACTTCTTGTATAAATCTGCAAATGAAAAGCTGATGTTAAAACTTTACTTATAGAATCTTAAAAATTTCAGAGCTGAATTTCTAGACCCTTAATACTACTGAAGCTTTTGCTGAGCTTTCATCCATTTGTTTATAAAACTAAAAGGTAATACCTAAACCCATTAGACGTTTTCAACAATTAGTATGGAAGAGAACGCATCTTTCGAAAAGCTTTCATATACAGCTTTTCTGCGGAGTAAGTAAACTTAATTTTTTTTTATACAAATGAATTGAAAGCTTTCGAAAGCTTTCGCCCAAGCTTTTTCGGTGAACCAGATTAGTAAAAATTTGTTGGTACATGTGAGTAAAACAAATGCTTCAGAATATTAGTTAGCTGAGCATTTTTTTTGTTTGTTAATAGGCCACTTTAAGATATAAGTACATGCATCGATTTTAATTTTAAATTAAATTTCAAAGCATCATGTTTCAGGTCTTATTTTTATTTAATATAATATTAAAAGAATTTTTGGTACAAGAAAACGAAAGGTTTAGATAAGCTTTTATGTAAAGCTTTATTAAAAGCTTTTTTAAGTAATAACCTTAATTTAGTTTTTTTAATAAAAAAATAATAAAATAAAATGAAAGCTTTTGCAAGCTTTCATATGACCTTTTCCACTGAATCAGATTACTAAATTTTTTTGGTAAAAATAAACTGAAAGCTTTCGGAAAGCTTTCGTTTAAAGCTTCGGAAAAGCTTTTCAGTTGAATGAGATCAAAACATTATTTTGTCACAAATAAAATGAAAGCTTTCGAAAAGCTTACATTTAAACCTTTTCAACTGAATGAGATAAGTACATTTTTTGGTACAAGTAAAATGAAAGCTTTCGAAAAGCTTTCATAGAAAGCTTTTGGACGCAATAAGTTAACTTAAATTTGTGAACACCAATAAAATGAAAGTTTTCGAAAGCTTTCATCTAAGCTTTTCCACAGAATCGGACTGGTAAATACAATGAAAGCCTTTGAAAAACTTTTATATAAAACTTTCATCTAAATCTGTTACAGATTAGTAAAATTTTTTTGGTATAAGTGAAAGCTTTCGAAAAAAATAAATAAACTTTATATACTCATTTTCTCTATATAAATACAAATGCGTCGCACTATAATTTGATACAATTACTTCACCAATAAATACATGAATCTATAACACAAATTAACCGGTTTATATACAATTTACAACCAAAATTTCCATAAATATTTTAGTCCCAGCAATTTAATAATAATATTGACGAAATTACTAGCAATTCTCTATTAGTCATAAGTACATAAACAATTTGAGTTAAACTGAATWAAATTGAATTGAGCACAAGACACAAATTGATAACTTCAATTGATTCTGACTAAAATGATTGCACAATAGCTACTGCGTAGGCATGAAGGATAAATGAGTAGGGTAAATTGAAATCGAATTGAGAAAATTAATTTCCACAATAAACAAATAAAGACAAATAAACCAATACGTTGGAAGATAAACTTGGAAATTTCAGTCAAACTCAATTAAATGTGAGGGAAGCTTGCTAAAATCATGAGCAATATAAATGGATAAATTTGTTGTATTTGTATAGGGTGTGATTTTCAACATGTGATATTTCTATAAACAGTTTCTATAAACAGTTTGAAAAATAGTTTTCTAGCGATCTGTTACCATGATCCGACTAAACTCTCTGATGGCCGAATGATTTTTACAAGATTGCAAATGAAAAAAAGGTTCAGTGGGTCAAATTTGAAGAAAACAATGGATGAAACATTGGGGTGATGACGCGGAGGTTTGAGCCAGTTAATCGGTCCAAAAATTTGGCATTGTACAAACCTGTTGCCGTTTTGATGTATATCTTCATCTTGTGAATCCCAGAGAACTCTGGTCATCACCTTTTCTATCCATAAGGCAATATTTACACTTTTCAGAGTAGGTTCCCTGAATGAAGTCCACTGTTACGACAATTCCTTGCTCTCTCACGTTTACTAGTGAAATTTCATCGATGGTATGGATTGAGTCCACAGTTATGATTGTTCCTCGGACTCTAATGAAAACTAGTGGATCCACATTTCATCGGCGGTTCACAAACGATACCGAACCCCTTTAGAATTGGGCTTAAAAAGCGTAAAGAACCGCGTTTGGTGTGAATGAACTCGGATTGAGTTCACAGTTACGACCATTCTTCGGTTTCTTTTATATACCACTGCATTCAAGTTTTATCAGTGCTTCAGAAACTTCCGGAGTAAACGTTTTCGGGTCATCTTTCATAGACGCGGCTGATAAAAACGACGTGCAACCATGTTGAAGCTCCATATATATGTATATATTTATTTTAATATAAAACGAATTTTCTTCTAAACTGTTTAAGAAGACAAATATTTAAATACAATTTCAGAGCTCCCCCATGAACAAACGCGGAAGCAAGGCGCATAAAAGAGCTCGGCTTAGCGCTGAATATGTGTAAACGCTGCACTTATGAGCGTCTAAAAAAGCGCTTAATAACAACWACAACARCAGTAATAGKGCCTAGCAACAACAACAACAAAARTAACAAAATGAAGCATRCASCTGACAAAGCACATTTSGAATGTCACTTCTCACACAAAAGCACACATATGCTTCCACTTGCCACTTGCCACATGTTGCAGGGCATTTGTGCCCACATACATACATACATATGTGCATTAGTGGAGTGCTTTATGCAGGAAGCATTGCAAAGTTAGACATTTTTACACTTTATTGYTGTTGTTACAGGAGTTGCACACTTAAAAGGGCCGGAAGGAGTGCGCTGAGCCTTTAAAAAAAAAAAAATCCAAAATACAAAAACAAAACACAGACGCGCGCAATAAAAGGCACACTTTGCAACACTGTCACAGCTGCAAGTGGCAAGCGTTAATGCAAACGCTAACTGTTGTGTGACGCGGCGACTGCTGGCGACGCTCTGGGACAACAGCGCTTTGAGCGTTGGCTGGCAAAAGCSGTGCAATCAGCGCAACGGCGCCGCCAATTGCAGCAAACAAAGCGCCTCAGCGCATTGCAAGCCTTTGGTAGGCCTTTTACAGGCGCTTTATTTTTTACTATTTTCTGGAATTTTTCTTTACAAGCTGTTGTTTTGTTGTGCCTCAAGCGCACTTGACACATGGCAACTGTGTTGCACCTGTGCGGCGCGCACACACCAATATACAGACAGGCGGACGAAGCACGCATGCGAGGAGCGTCAATCAGGCTGTGCGTTGTAGTGCTCCGGAAAATGAGAGTTCAAAATACTTTAAATACAAACGCGCGCCGCTTGTTGAATGTTGCATGCTGTAGGCAGTTGATTGAGTTGCAAATATTGTGTGATTCTGTTGCTGGCGGCATATTTGTATTTAAAATCCGAACTAAAAAAAGGCTCGTAAAGTGSTGAGACGGGACCGGGGATACTTTGATCTGCAGTACCTGCAGATACCGTTATATGAGAAAGAGACCCTGGGAGACTGTATTATTAAGAAACTAATGTGTAGCAGTTCAAAAAATGTAAAGATTTTCTGGAATACAAATTTGAACACAAAGTTGGGCAAGCKTGTCAGAATATTCTATATATGAGGCCATATCCAAAAACCGCTTACCCAGCTGTTCTGTAAGACTTTCAAGATATATTTATCGACATTCCATATATTTATTCCAAAATGTCATTRCCTTGAGAACTGAATATATACCAGTTGAGTATAAACTCATATTATGTACCAATCCATCCAAAGAGCTTTAAAACTCCAAGCAAAAAAGGCCCTTAATTTAATTGTAGTTCATCCCTTAAACCAACCGTGCTGAGAACCGTCACCCTTTGAGTAGAGAACTAAATTTACTCTTCTGTCTAGCAAAACTGTCCAAATCCAAGAATTMAATCATAATCMAATCACARAACCAAGTGTGCTGATCTACTTGCCACCTGTACAACGASGGCTTTGGTCGTAGCCTTGAGAATAATGCTGGTGCTACGATACAGGAATCTACTCGGCTGCTAATCCAGCAATCTAAACCAGTTTGGATCGGTAAGTATTAAGTAGTGGTAAGTCTTTTGAACCTGTTTCAGTTTAGCGAAGATGGATGACACATTTCCAGTGTCTTTGACGTGCGTACRTTTCGAGGATAACGACTGAGACAACAAGGTTTTTGTAGCGAAGATATGCAGGCGCCTCTGTACAGCAAACGACGGCTGTCAAAATACACAGGAAAGATACGACGTCGAGAAGCTACCATCACAACTCACAGCAAAACGGTTTTCGACTTGCACCCCATGCTCTCTGAGACCACTAATGTTCGAAAGTTCTACTAAAGGATGCGGTAACTAACCGAAGGTTTCAAGACCGGAGCGTAATCTTTTAGGATTCAAAGTTGTTAACTAGTGCCTGATTCTCAGTGCATACTGAAATTATAGAGGAAACACTACTCCAGCCTTTTAAACGGTAATGAAAGGTAAAATCCGGCGATGAGGAACTCGATTCCCCAATCAATGACAATGGAATTGATGTTCGGTAGTGGCCCATGGATTATCGGCCGAGCTAAAAACCCATCCTTGAACAAACACCAAACTCTACAAGTCCCTTATCACTCCCGTCCTGCTCTATGGTGCAGAGTGACATCATCTGATGAGTCGAAGAGTTCGACAAAAAGTTTTGCAGAAGACTTATGATCCTTTGAAGATCSCCACACCGTTGGCGATATTAGGTGGAGAAGGACCTGGCTGGACTTTTTATCTCGAARAGAAGAAACGACTGGTGCACTGTTGCCAGCTCAGAAAATGTTCCCTCCAGGTCATGTGATCCCTTGTATTCGCAACATACTAAATCACACCATAGCGCAACAGTTGCGCGCCTTTACGGCAACACTTTGTGGCATGTGGCATGTGTGTTGCAAAAACGGCATATGCAAATATTTACTTAACAGTTACGGTAAAATAAAGTCACTGCAAGCACTTGAATATGRAAATTCCGAGCTGACGGCGCAATAGTTATTATCACGACAAAATATTTATACACTTTCAGTCTGTTGAGCGTGGGTGTGTGTTAGAAATGTTGTACAGTGGAGTGGTAGAGCACAAAACGAAGTTAAAAAAATGAAAAAATTTCAAAAAGTTGTGTTTAGGCTTCGCGATGAGACTCTARATTTTAAAATGAAGAACAATGAATGGATCAATGTAAACGATAAGGATTTATACATTTGAAGCAGGCCCTTGTGAATTGTTTTCAGGCGATTTTATGAGGTTATGAGTTTAATTCCAGTTCTTATAGTTTTTGAGACTAGCTTACAGAGTTAAGGTCTTTTYGTTTTTGGTTCGATTGAATACGGTGATATAAAATAAAGATTCAAAATTAAGTTATAACTAAGTATAAGTATTGATTGACCCAAAAACAGAATCAGAATAATATAAGTATATCGAGTTAAGGTTGCAAGATATGTAGATCTCAGGCTTCCTTCAAGCTGCCGGAATACTGTGATATCTTTTAGACAGTCAGCATTGAGGTCAGAAAAGCTGCTGAGATAGTTAACAACGCTTGAAATGACATGAAGAATATTATGTTGAGATTGCCAAAAGTGTCGTCCGCTTGGCTACAGAACCTTTTCATTAAATTCGCAAGTCATTGAAGCTGATACGCAATGAAATTTCCGAAAGGGYTGRRAGKACACATAAATTAGATRCTAGAACATCTCCTTTGCTGCTGTCCGGCCTTATCTAGAACTCGGCTTAGRTATTTAGAATCCTAGGAGTTCAAGAGTTTGGATGAAGTATCAGAATTAAATGTAAAGTTTCTATAAAACTTCGGAARAAGCGTTGATGTCCTACGACGATCATATCTATTTGACCTCCATCTGGCAGTACAAAGAACCTGTAGATCCATGTATGACCTGACAGCCAGTTAATGTAATCTAACCTATGTTTAATTTACTCTATCGTTAGTTTGTCTAATTACTCACAGGCTTTCAAGATGTTGGAAAAATTTTGTACTAAACTRAAATATACGAAACATCAGAGAAACTCGACTTTTGGTTTTGAAGAGAAAAGAACCTTTAAGCTTTGAAAATCTGTCGGGTTTGGAGAAAATTTGAAGTCATTGCATACTATGACGGTCACCAAAGTGTCTAGGGAAGACCTGTTTTTATACTCGTACGCCAGATATAAACATCACATCATGAGATGAGTCGGAATTCACAAACTAGGTCCTCAGTTTGTGAGATATCAACTTAGAATACTGCATACGAGCTTTTCTTTCAAAACAGATACTCATTTATTGAAACCGCCGATATCGTACCACTATAGCGTATAGCTGTCATACAAACTGAGCGATCACAATTAAGTCCTTGTATGAAAAAGTTGTTTATTTTATGAGATATCTGCACCAAATTCAGCACAGATTATGGCTTCAAGCAATAGAACAATCTCCGAAGAAATTGTTCCGATCGAAAAACTATAACATATAGCTGTCATACAAACTGAACGATCAAAATCGAGAAAAATATATTTTAATGCATCTTTATGCTGTATGAAATGCAACTGTGAAGGGTATATGTCAAAAAACTATAAATTAAGTACATATTCAAAAACAAAAAAAAATTAACTTGTTTACTATATACGCAACACTGTGCCGTAATGCAGGCGCTTCGCTGTCAATAGCACTGTGGATTTTAGATTTATGAGTTACAAATGGAAAAGAGCCACGAGTGCACTTACTTATATAAAGGTACATGTATAAATTTACACATAGACATACACATATATATATGTATGTAAATATGTTTGCTGTATGCATTTAGTGCATCATTTCAAGGTATTAGTTGCTAAAAAGGGCAGCGACAAGTAAAGACTCCTCAGGTGACATGCGACAAAACCAACAAGAGCATCTGAGGAAGCTCAACAAACGGCAGCAACAACAACAACGATGACGACACAAAAGTGCATGCAACACGATATGTGCACACATACATGCATAAGTGTCTGTGTTTATGTGTGGTTTTTGTCTCSGTTGGTGTGCTTGTGTACGCTGTAAAAGTGCAGCATAAATAAATAATAAGTACTTCTAAGCTTGAAGTAGCAACTAAACAAGAGGTTTGCCGGAAGTGCCGCTAAAATAACGGTGCAACAGCACAATAGCAATCAGAAGACAGTGGGCGGGCGGTAAAAGGGTATACAAGTGAACTGTAGGCTACTCTTTGGACCTGCTCTTAAATATAAGTATATCAGTGAGAGAGTGAGCTCCAAGTGTTATGCAGGGTAGATAAGAAGGCGGAAAAGTATTGAAAAGCGGTGGTGAAATTTCTAACGCAGTGTCTGGACCAATGTTTACTCGTTTCCAATACACAATGCTTCAATATTCAACTTGAAGCGGGCTTGAGCTGCATAGTTTGCTATCTAAAGTTTGCGAAAAGTTGTTGAACGCTTTTAATAAGMCTTTAATTTAAGCGAAAATAATAATAATTTAGTCTAGAGACTTGCGAAATCTTCCAAACGAATTATTACAATTTTTTCCAGCGAGATTTCCCAAATCCGGCCAAACTTTTATAAAATTCAACTATATTACAACTTGAAGTTCGTGAAAAGGAAATATACAGAGTGTTTAAATGTGAAACTTGATTAGAGAGCGACATTTGTTTACTTTACGAAGTTTTGTCTTTAMAACCTGTTTCGTGTGAAACTATCGGGACATCAAAGTGAATCACTTTTGTTCGAAATCAATAATCAAGAAGCAAGGTGTTTAGTTTCAGTCTTGTGAACCTCAGTCAACTAATCAGGTTTATATGCCTTTAGTGGTCTACATCTCTAATGAATAAATCGAGTCTAAACTTTTCCTGTGAAGCCTAGGCGTTTACAGTCGCCGTCATCTCCATAGATCTAAGTTTTTTCGGATATGCGTTTCATTTCGATCATATCTTAAAAGAGCATGGATCCAAAGATCAGGTCGGATGTTAGAAATAAAAAAATAATGTCCGAGAAATTAAGCCCAGCGCTTTGTGAACACTTCGATTAGCATCAAGCATCAAGTTGCATTATTATCAGACTYGTCTGAGTAGCTCGTCATAGTGAAATTCCTGGAAACTGCTAACCCTATAAACCCGCAAAAGAGATAACTTTTGCCTCTTTTACCACGGATTAGAAACGAGCTGGGTCTCTGATGTCCTCTTACATTCTAGGATCTGTGGACCTATGAACTCGCAATAGAGATCACTTGTGTCTCGATTGCATCGCTTTGCGAACGAGCTGGGTCTCCGTTGTCGTCTTGTTTTCTAGCTCTGGATCTCTAAACCTATTAACTCCGCAGAGAGATCAATTTTGCCTCGATAACAATGGATTGAGAACGAGTTGGGTTTCTGAATCTCTAAACCTATGAATTCGCAGACATCACTTTTGTCCCATTTCCATCGGATTGGGAACGAGCTGGGTTTCTGTTGTCTTCTTGTGTTCTGACGCTAGATCTACAAACTAGTCTATGTGTGACACGCAGCAGATTTACGAAACTACTTGCACTCATTTAGGCTTCGCAATAATAAGCGTATTTACTGGTTATTGCCCAGTAGGTGTGTGTAAAGTTAGGTTGGAGGAAGCTGAGGTGGAAACAACTGAGCACTTTGTTCATCATTATATAACTTATAAAGACTGAATTTGAAACATATAAGTATTCAGATTTTCAGCGATTTCATTCGTCTAAACAAATTTGAGGTAAGCTTCTGTCGATTTTTGTTCTGTCGATTTTTGGGAGTATTTTCGATCAATATCTAAAAGCTTTCCAGTTTTTTTTTTATGATTCACTCTTTAAACTAACTTAAACTTAAAAGCGATACTTACTTGAAGAGATTTGTACTTTTTAAAGAAGACAGAAGGAACTTGTCATGCTATAATGAGCCTAAGTGAATTTTCTATTCTTTGGTCTTTAGTCAAAATTTTTGTAAGCTTTACAGCGCTCTTACTACTTGAAAGTTGTTTTTGCTCTACAACGCCTGTCAGCTCCATTTCGTATGAAACTTCCAAAACACATACAGTACATCACCTGCTCTTGGCTGTTTTTGTATAAGTGATATATATTCAAATATTAGCTGCATACATTCAGCCATCATAGCAAATACCAGCTTATCTGTAARTATTCAATATTTYTATRCSAAAAATTGATCGAATCTCCTATCTTTCACTTGGCTTTTTTGCGTGTGCAAGAACGAGTATGTCGGGATATAAATAGAAAACAGTGCGATAAAAACTTTCAACTACTTTTMTTTTTATTKTTTTTTTTTCACACGGAGCAGTTGTACATACATATATATTGTAAAGTTTGGCAAAAGTTTTTCTGTTTACCCAAAGTCATATTTGTTTTCATAAACCGATAAATGTGATACTCAAAAACTGAACTGCGAGCTTTCTATGCCAAACAAAACAAACGTTAGATAAAAAGAAAAATTTTTCTCAAGAGAAATTTTTAAAGTAGAACTAAGTTTCTGTAAGAGCGTTAACGCTTAAGAGCTTTCGTTATGGGCGAGATTTTCAACACACCTTGGCAAACGAGTGATATGAGAGACATCTTTCTTAATTTAAATATTTTATAGAACTAAATTAAAAAAAAAAAAAAATTTAAAGCTTGATAGTTAAGAGCTGTTTTATGAGCGTCCTTTTAAGCATGGCAAAGCACAAAAAAAAACAAAAAAAAAAAATTACATTTGAAATTCCTTAAGATAACTCAATTTCCATAGTATCTTCAGAGCTTAAAAGTTAAGAGCTTTTTGTTAGATAGGAGCTTTTTAAGCCTAGCTTAGTAAAGGAATGCTATATGAAGTATATTTCTAATTTGACATTTATATCTTAATTTTGTAGGTGTTTTAAAGCTTAGTAGTTAAAAGCTTTTTGTTGTGTGGCAGTTTTTCAAGCGGATTATAGCCAGAAACTATTTTCCAAATAAAATTTATTGGTAGAAATTAGTTTGCATAGAAGATTTCAAGCTAAAAATATAAGAAAATTTTTTTGCGCGCTTTTCAATCCCAGCGTAGCAAACGATTGTTATAAAAAAGTATTCTCAATTGAAATTTTTGGATAAAACTCAATTTCCATGGGAAGTTCCAAGCTTTTACTATATGCAAGCTTTTCACGACTTGCTCATCAAACTCATGTAAAAAAGTATTCACAATTGAAATTTTTTGATTTTTATTTCCATGAAAGCTTTCAAGCGTACAACTCAAGAGTTTTTTGTTTTAATGCTTTTCAAAGCTAGCGTAGCAAACGACTTTTATGGAAAATATATTTAGATTTTTTAATATAAGAGAGCCCAATTTATGCAGGAGCTTTAACACTTTAGAGCTTTCGTTATGTTTGAGCGTTTTAAGCCTAACTTAAAAGGACACTAGTTAAAAAAAAAAAAATATGCTCAAATGAAATTTTTTGATAGAACTCAAATTCCATGAGCGCTTTAAGGCTTAAATGTTAAGAGCTTTTCTTAAGTGCGAAATTTTCAAGAGTGGCTTAGCAAACGTTTGTTGTACAAAAATTTCCTCAATTGAAATTTTATGTTATAAATCAGTTTCTGTAGTAGCTTTAAAGCATAGAAACAACAATCTTAATAAAAACATTATTTGTTCTCAACAACAATTACAGCATATAGACGTCATATAAATAGAACTATTGAACTCAAGTTCATGTATAGAAAACTTTTTTATTAGACACGGTGCCTTGAAGATACCGTGAAGAGTATTATAGCTTCGGTGATGCCGAAATTAGCGTTTTTCCTGTTTCTTTTCTACCGCAGAAAATATAATTTCGCACATTCATGCAACTTTCTGGCCATCATTCGGTTTTGAATGCAATTTCTTAATCTCTTAAAAGTTTCCTTCCACTCACTCAGCATATTTRTATTTTACTGCATGTATTTTCAACAATCTTGAAATTTTTTAATTGTTTTGTGCTGGCTGAAATGGAATAAGTAATTGTTGTTTTTTCTCTGCATTGTCAGTTGAGAAGGAATRCTGCAGGTTACTCATACGCCTCGTAGTGCGTGTCAGAGCACTGGGTTGATATCTTGCAATGCACACACTTTTATTTATAAACAAACGTATTTATTTGCTGACATTGCATTTATAATTAAGGCATATATGTTTTGTCCTACAATTTTGTTGTTGCTTTTGTGTTCTTCATCACACTCACACACACTTAATTTATATAATAGCATGACATACTCGTTGTGCCGCATCATTTCATTAAGCGTTTGCAGAGCGATGATTGCACGTATTYACATATATATTAGTATATACATATWAGGGTAGTAATATATATCTAATCTATATATATATATATATCTAATATAAATTCGTGTATACCTGCTAAGATTTGCTGCTGAGATTAAAAATACAATTAAGATATTTCCAGCAAATGAATATAAATGCAGGCGTGTAAAATATTATGCTGCCACCTTTAGTTATTTTCTTCTACAACAACAATTCATTCATAGWTCAAAGCAAGTTTTGTTTATTTGTGTATGATATATGTGGATAAATACGTATGTATATGGATAGTGTAATCGGAATTTGGAGTGTAATTAAAGTTTCGGCTTGAGTATTCGTAATTGATATTGTTGTTCAAACAGCTGTTTACATATTATATAAATATATGTRAACAAGTATGTGTGTTTACTGAAATATTAGTATTTATAATAGGTATTTATCAAACTGACATGCAATTTTATTGGAAAAGGTAAAAGGAAGAAATAAATAAATCAATTCAAGTTTAAAATTTCGTTACTCTGAATTGAGTTGAATGACTACTTCTTCTTTTTTAATGTCGTAGACACTGTTTACGTTGCTTTAGTCAAATTAACAATAGCGCGCCAACCAAATTGAAGATTCTAACCGAAGCCAGGTCCTTCGTAGTCGCTGTCTCTTAATTCGCTGAGTTATGTAAATGTTGTCGTATAGCTCATAACGCTAATCGTTCCATCGAATATTCGCCGTTACCAAAGAGCAATGGACCATAAATGAATCACGAAATCTTYCTCTCAAAAACTCGTAACGTCAACTCATTCAGTCTGCGTTGAACATTGTAGCTGTTGTTAATGCTGATTTCAAGATAGACGAAATTATACACGAATTCGAAGGTATGACGGTCAAAAGTGAACTGGGAACTTAGTAGCGAGTGCGACGAGTGTTGTTTTTTGTTTTTTTTTTTTTTGATGACAGAAGATATTTCGTCTTGCTCTCGTTCACTGCCAAACCCACCCATTGCGGCCTTCCTTGGTATCTAGCCAATCCCGCACAAGCTGTGGTCGATTATAAGGCTCCGCTGYGACYTGGCACTCCTCATCGTCCCAGCTGTTCTTTTGCCTTCTCCGAAAACCAATAGCTTCGTTTGCAACTTGATGTAAGGCGCATGTAATGTGGCTCTCCTATACCGAGTTGAAAATCGTACGACTGCCTGTTGTGATTACAGCTTTTCGACGTCGAACCTTCCTTGTGTTTGTTGACGACTAGCAACGAATTCGATTAACCTCAACCCATTTGAGGCTGAATGAAACAACTGTTGCGCCGAAGATACCTTCTTTGCCCTCCCTGKCATTGAAGTCGTCAAGCACGATTTTGACTTCGTSACGCTCGGGCAGCTCGTATAAGTGCGCTCCAAGCACTCATAAAAGGCATCTGTGGTCACATCGTTCTTCTCTTCCGTCGGGGCGTGGASGGAAATCAGCGGTATGTTTAAGAACTTCGCTTTGAAGTGGATTATGGCTAGACGTTTATGTACCGGGGTGAATGCCAGTACTCGACGACGGAGTCTCTCTTCCACCACGAATCTGACACCAAATTTGCGCACCTTCTCAGCTGGGCAGCGGAACTTTCTCAATTAAGGGGCCGGTCATTCCAGGTGCATGCTCTTAAATCATAATCCCTTAACACATTATCAGGGTCCCTCATCTAAAGGGAGGCCTCTCCGAGGCTGTTGTTTTATCTTTTCGTTGGTATGTTGGTATGTTGTAATACCCCCTGTATTACGTGGCGGAACCCTTCAGCTCGCCTTTAAAAGGTTGTTCTTTGGCTACCCCAAAAATAATTGGTTTAAGACCGGAGGCCATGAGCCAGATGTAAAATAACCATTTCTAACTACTCCTGCTCAACATGGCTCCATCTTCCGAACTTAATTACTTGTCAGAGCTTAAACAATGCTTTGCAAATTTCAATTTTCTTCTGTAGATCTGTAGAGAACTTTTTCAATTTTTATCTCGTAACTTCTAACTAAGACAGATAATCGTCTTCTTTTATTTTTGTCTTTCATTGTGCTTTCGTTTCAGGTGTGGTCTTTGACGACACATGGGATTTTTGTGTGGACTTTGACTGCTGTTTCATGGAATATATCTGGTAACCTATGAGTTCCAATTTTCAAACTTCTGGCCAATATTTCCCTTAGCCTTCATAACCCAATATTTCGAAAACATTTGATTTTCCCATAAACTCTATACCGCATCTATCGGTCATGATGTAAGAAACCTGTTTTGTTTTAATTTTCGAATTATGGGTGTTCCRACTACCTTCGGTCTGAGAGATTATTCGCTTGACTGCGGCAGCTGCGGTTTTATATTAACCGTTGTAAAATTACAACTCAAAGTAAAACCAGTTTAATGGGTTACGAATTATGTAAGATTGTAAGGTCATGTTCTTGAAGATATTAAGTAAGATTGCAGAAAGATTAGCGAATTGTCATGCAAATCCAAAAACCATAAACCTAAAGGTTACACGCACCACTTGAACTCCCAGTATGAATTCACGGTCGATGTGCTTAAGCAACGCGCAACGGGCAAAGCAATAAATAATAAATTTTTATAGCAAAATTAAATACGTTTAAGACCTTTATCGTCACAGAATACCTACTTTTTAGGAGAGTGCAAAAATCGCTTGCCAAATATTTGCTTTGTGTTAAAAAYGTGCAAAAATGACTAGTAAGCTAGTAAACACAACTAAAGGTGGCCGCTTGGTAAATAGTGAATGGTGAAAAAAACATGCGCAAAAAATAACGGTAAACAAAAGAAAGTCATAAAAAGATATGAGAACAGCCTTCACACAAGTTTTTTGACACGCAGCGCCAACGCTTTAGTTTTCGGCAACTTTTAGCTATAATTTTTTTATTTTTGTTAGTCAGACAACGGCGYGTGAGCGGCGCACCGCGATAAGCAGCTTGGCGGAGATAAGCGCCGATACGATATGAAGGCGTGTCAACTATTAAAGAGAGAGTATAAAAAGTGAAGATCTCGAGCAGAGTATTAACATTTACTTCGTATAATACAACAAACAAACTACTTATTTGTAAACAATGCGCATCACTTGGACGCTTCTGTTATTCAGCTTGTGGCTTAGCCACTATACCAGCCATGCGACTCCAGTCAGCGGCACGGATATTGAGCAACCCACAGACGTGCCTACAGTTGGCGACACCAACGCAACCAAAACTGAGGAGGCTGACGACGACGATGATGATTGGTTCAACTATGATGGACGCATTATTGGCGGCCTGCCCACATCCATACGGAATTTCCCTTACCAGGTGTCACTGCAGTATCGTGGCCAGCATATCTGTGGCGGCGCCATAGTACGACCTAACGTTGTCATCACCGCGGCACATTGCGTTGATCCATCCATGAAGGTGAGTGCATTTAAGGTGCGCGCCGGCTCTTCGCAACACGCTTATGGCGGTCAATTGCGTGCGGTGCAGCGTATACTACGCCATGAGGGTTACTCCTCGACCACGTATAATCTGGATGTGGCGCTGTTGCAGCTCCAACGCGAACTCGTCTATACAGAAACGGTGCAACCCGTTGAATTGGCGACGCAAAATGCTGTGTTGTCTGCGCAAGCGAAACTCTTCGTTAGCGGTTGGGGTCTCACCAGCGAGACGGGCTAYGTGTCRGCGATRTTGAATTACGTGGATGTACAATTGATCGGGCAGGAGATTTGTGCACAGAATTACAAATATGTGGTGCCGATAACAACGGAAATGTTTTGTGCCGGCTATAGTAATGGTGGTAAGGACTCGTGTCAGGGTGATTCSGGTGGTCCGTTAGTCACTTACACTCGCAAGTTGCCCACACTCTACGGTATTGTTTCGTGGGGTGTCGGCTGCGCACAAAAGGGATATCCGGGCGTCTATGCGAAGGTGTCCGCATTRAGACCGTGGATTGATGAGCAGCTGGCGGACATTGATAAACGTAGCGGAAAAGTGCATTGAAGGAGCTCAACTTGAATTATACATTGTAAATAGCGGTAATGAAAAGTTAATTTAAGGAAATAAAATGAGGTTGTTAAGTTTAAAAAGAGTGCAGTATTGCCGTTAAAAATATTCGTAGTCAACAAGCTTTGCCTCTTCGAATAGAGTCTTCATTCTTGATATTATAGCGAACTCCGTAACATCTGCACTGAGTGCGTTCTTACTATTTGTTTATTTATTCCTCAATAGAATATATAATATAATAATATGCGGTCAATTAGCAGGTGTTCTGGAGTTTTAAGCTCCTTGTCGCAGAACCGTAGTAGAACTTAGAGTAGAATGCGACAAGTACCCTGAGTTTGTCCCTAAAGAGGTTGAGGTTGTTGCTGAGGTTGTAACCACCTTTTAGCAACTTCGAGAGAAATATGGCGATGGGATRAAAATCCGGGTCCGTTCCAGTTACGTAGACCCGACTGTCGTGGGAACCGTTCAAGTCCTACCATGTTAGTGCATGCTTCGGAGCTTGCGACCGGGCACTAAGAAAGGTGTACTTAGTTCTGCGCTGATAGACTGTTCAGTTGTTCTCTACACTCCTGAACCGGTAGCGATTTGATCTCGTTGGCAGAGGGTGCTTTAAGTACCGCTCGAATGTCATTAATTATAGATATGCGTTCGGTGCGATAGTTGCGCTGGAGGTTTATCTCTACTCACCTACTTATGGTAAATACCTCTGCTTGAAATATGCTCGGGAAACTTCCCATAGTTATAGAGAGTTTGGTGCGTGGTCCTGCTCCAATTCTCTCTGAAGCCGTCGTTGTACCACTTGATTGAACTTTCCCTAGGCAGTAGCTCGAGAGTGGAATCATTCCATTGAACTTCTTTCGTTGAACTTCTTGGTGAAGTTTACTCTTTTGGTAATGCTATCTTTTGGGAGGAGAGCCAATGGAATTTTACCACTTAAGTTCTTCATAAACTGGGATGAGATTACTTTACCCCTACCAAACCGTTCTGCTGTCAATTGTTTGGCTACGTGACTGATGATTACTAGGTGAAATGATGTGAGTTCAAGCATGACTTCAAGTGCTGTCGTCGTGCATTTGCGCATGGCACCCGACACGGAGACGTATCCGAGTCATTGCAACTTCGATAGTTGGAACCCTACCAAAGTCTGACTTTGGTTAGCTCAACGGCTTACAAATTGCCAATAAACCAGCTGTGAACAGAATCCCAAACGAGTTTGAAGTTGAAGTAACTTTAYTCCGTTTCAAGTGAAGTCAGACACCAGGTCTCCGCTAGTAACTCACAAGACAAAAGAAGAACCTCAGATTTGCCAGACTACTATGGACTACTGACTTATCTGAT
>NW_017535119.1:426679-435960 GCF_001853355.1 Bactrocera latifrons
GCAATATTTTAACTTATTTCAAAGTTATATTTGTGAAACCATATTTTTATTAAAAATAAAATATTTTACCTCTATAAAATTACCGAATGCTGCATTTTTGAGAAAAACTGCAAATCTCTGCTCTGTGGTTATGGGCCTACTTGTTGGGCTTCCCAACAGTTTGGAGCAGAAAAAGAAGTGGAGGGTCGAGTGCATTTTAATTAACAATGAGAAAATGTGCAGCTAAATTACAAACTAGCTTGAAAACTGAACCGAAAAATGAACTCTAGTTAAGCGTAGATGTATGTGTGTAGATACATATTGTTCTATGTCTGTATGTAATTACAAACGAGCCAAATTTCTCAAATTTATTTATTACTTTTCCACAGCAGCAATTTTCTGAATAAATATGAAATTAAATTCGAGAAAAACATACATACATACGTACAGACAACCAAACACTGAAAAAACAAGGCCGGCAGCAACATWATACAACAACAAAAAACTACTGTAAATTTGAAGTCAAATGCCGAAAACTGCCGAGAGGTCAGAGATATCGAAGGTTTCGCCCACTGCTTGGCCTATGAGCATGGCCAGCGCTTGTTTCTATGCATGTAGGTGTATGAGTGTGTGCGTGTGCTGCTTGTTTACACACATGCCACAAACGTTTGGCAAGTGCCTCCTCTCGAAAAATAACAATTGACATGCTGCCTCCGGCCTGAAGTGGACAACATGCTGTGCYCTGACCTCCACACGTGCACTTGCTCTCCAGCTTGGCATGTRTGTGTGTGGGTTGTTGTTCCTGTAAATTATATTTGTGCGCTTACGAAAACATTGCTTATATGAAAATTTGTTTAAAACACAATATAATAATTTCTCAATTTCGGGTTGAGCAGCACACAACAGCCAGCAGCCAGCAGCCGGTTGTCATTTGTCTTTGGCCATGCCCCTCTAGGMGACTGCAGCAGGATATGGTTATGGCTACGGCTACGGCTACGTTTGCTTTGTTTCCTATTTTATTGCGCTCGTATTTTCTGGCACTCAGCCGGCAGCGGCAAACAGTCGTCGAGGCAGTGAGCCAACCACACGGCTAACTCACGCACACACAYACATCCAGACAAATTCTGTGCTGTATATATTGTTGTGTGTGTGCGCTGTTGACAGCGTGTGGCAAGCAATGTGCACCCACTCAAAGGCCAATTAAAATTTGAACTTCTGGTTACGAATTGAATGAATGGTAAATGTTGACCAAATTATTGTTGTTGGTTTGGCTTTTTTTTTGATTTTGTTGCGTATGAGTGCATTCGACTGTGTGTGTATGTGTAGAAAATTCAGTTGTGGCATTGTACAATAACAAAAACCCAAAAACGACAACAACGTGAGAAACAGAGAAAATTTAAAATAATATAAATTTTGACTAAAAAAGTGAAAAAGTTAAATAAAAATTAAAAAAAAGAAATAAATAAAAAAGTTAAAAAAAAATTAGAAAAAAATTTAAAATAACTGAAAAAAAAAACAGAATAAACGTTAATCATTTAATTTTTTATAGCATAAAAGGGTATAAAAAGAAATTTTTCTTGAACTTGATCGCTYAGTTTGTATGGCAGCTATATGCTATACTAATCCGATTTTGGCAATACATCCGCATATTATAGCGCTGCTAGAGAAAATAAACTGTGCCAAATTTGGTGGGTATATATAACCAAATTTAACATTTTTCTTACAAGAACTTGACTTTGATCTGTCAGTTTGTATGGCAGCTATATGCTCTATATGCTCCGATCTAACCAATTTCTTCACAGATGGTATAAATATGTCGAATATTATTCTATGTCGAATTTGGTGGGAATGGATTGTCAAATAAAAAAGTTCTCCACAGAAGACCTTGAATTTGATCTGCCAGTTTGTATGTCAGCTATATGCTATAGTTGTCTGATCTAAACTATTTCTTCGCAGATTATAGAGATATATCGAGTACTAATCTGTGCCAAATTTGGTTAGGATACATAGACAAATAAAAAACTTTTTTACACAGGGACTTGAGTTTTATCTGCCAGTTTGTATGGGAGCTATATGCCGCAGTTGTTTGATCTGAACAATTTCTTCGCAGATTGTATACATATATAGAATATTGATCCATTCTAAATTTGGTGAGGATACATTGACAAATAAAAAAGTTTTCTATACAAGAATTAAAGTTTGATTCTTCAGTTTGTATGACAGCTATATGCTATAGTTAACCGATATCCGCAAAGCCGATAAATAAGCAGTAAATTGATAAGAATAGGACGTGCGCAACATTTCCGAACGATGTATCACAAACCGAGGGACAAGTTGGCATATATACAGAGGGACAGTCATAAGGACATGTCCAAATTGAATCAGCTCGTCACGCTAATCATTTATATGTATGTATATATACTTGTTGGGGCCTCCTATCTTTCCTTTCGCGTTTCACAAACATCTTAACAAATTGCATATACCCTGTTGTGGGTATAAAAATATACATATACACATGTACTCGTGTATATATGTAAAAGCAGCGCAGCAACTCCTTGCGGCAATGAGAGTGCAGTTATTTTTTCCATAATAAATATTCTGCATTAGCYTGTTGGTATGTGGCAAGCTATGTTRTGTGTTGTTTTTCAATTAGAGCAACAAATTTGTGGTTATGGCAATGGAAGTTGTGCTTACATTTAACAGAAAAATAGTTGTTGAAACAAAACTTATTTGCGTAATGCAAATTGGTARACAAAAATCATAAAAGAAAGATTACAAGCGATAAATTACCTATATCCGGTGGCATATTACCTATTGGTGAAGTAATAATTGTTATTTTGATATTCAAATTGCTATTACTTTTCAATAAATAATTAAATTACTCAGTTTTTTCAGCTCAAAGTCAATTTTTGCGAAATATGAGAACTATTGTTGACTCTTCTTAAATTCGTACACTCACCMTCACCGAACAGGAARAACTCTTTTTACTTTAAGGTGMCTGGGGGTAATGCTGTTTYAAAGCCTTTAAATGTTTTGAAAATACAAATATAGTTTACAGGCGGAGGGAACAGGCTAGATTTAACTCACAAAATAAGAACTGAATTCTCCTAACTATTTCTCCCTGTCGCTCTCTAACTAACTCTCTCCCTCTTGTGTATTTCCTGTTTTAAATAAATTTAGCTACCAAAGAATGAATATYGGACGACGCACCTCAGTCTTTAGTGGGCCCATTGTGATAACACCGTGAGTAAAGCCTCCTCACCCTATTGGCTCCTCTCTAAACCACCACAATACTCTTGGAAAATCTCTCTCCATTTTAACGTTCATAAAACTGTTATCATTTGTTCTACTTTTAACCATGTAGTACCGATAATATCATCATAACTTTTGGGAGAGGTGCAAAAATACATAAAGAATACTATCTTCTCTACAAAAGCTCTTTTTCGGCCTAGCAATTTTATGACTTTACTTAATACTATTGTTCTCTTCATATTCTTACAAGCTACTCCCTTTCATTTTGCAGATTTTATTTGTATTTTACGACTACTGGCACAACATATTGTCAACGGATTGCGTCAATAAAATATGGCAACCACGACCACTTTGACCAAAGGACATGGATTAAGTAATCAGCATAATGGGTCATTCGTTAGAGTTGGATGTTTTTAATGCTATATTTATTCAAATAAAGCGAAATGAAGGTTTATTAGTGAGGGCATCTTAAAAATAARTTTTAAGTTATATTAGTAACGGGTGTTTCAAAAGGAATGTTTTTTAAGGATATTTTTTTGGTTTTTTTCTTCAAAATGGTATTAATAAGGTGTGTTAATAAARGGTTTTTTGTTAGGATTTCTTTTGCTTTTCTTCGAAATAAAAATATTAATGGGTGTCTAAAAAAKAGTGATAAAGGGTGTTTAGTTAGGATATTTTTTTTGTTTTTTTCTTTAAAATAGTATTAATAATGGGTGTTTCAAAAAAAGTTATAAAAGTGCTTTGTTAAGATTTTTTTGCACTATTTTTTGAAAATGGTATTAATAATAGGTGTTTCAAAAATAGTGATAAAGGGTGTTTTTAAGATTTATTTTTTTCTTGCTTTTCCTAAAATATATATTAATAAAGTCTGTCTAATATCTGTTTCTAAATATTGTAGTTTTCTGCCAAGTAAATGAGTGAATTTTTAGGATTTTTGTTATCGTATTTTCAAGGCACTGGGTATAATGGGTGATTAATTACGATTACTTTTAAATTTTTTCAAAGTTGTTATGAGTTATGTACAATCCGTTATAATCTGGCTAATATTTAAAGCAATATATTTGCAAAAAAACAAAAAAATAATGGGTGCTTCGACGGGTTTGCTGTCCTTATATTATTATATAAGGAGTAATTTTGTACARATTTTCATTCCAAATGTTTCAATTGTTAAAATTATTGAAAATTATTGTATATAATATTTTATTTTGCTATATTATTTACTGAAGCACCCKTTATATATTTTATCACTTTTACTTATATGTCGAAACCGAAAAGGAAGCTTTTAGTTGACTTATTTGTGATTTGTGATGTGTTTCTACAAGACAACCTGTATTCTTTTACGACTTTGCTTTTAATSCCGACACATTTATTCAAATCACCGCGTTTATCACAGGTTAAAATCTATTTCTCTTCCTATTTTTATAGCTGGCTCATAAATACTTGGGTTTTATGCCGGTTTGTTWGTATGTATGTAAAATAAGTACTATTACTGTAAATACAAAACGCATAAATCAACAAAATRGAACAAATATCCATTAGCCAGATTATGTAAACAACTAAAAGGCTTCTTAAGCAGGTCTGGGTTTATTGGAGATTCGTTATGGCCACTCACAATTTTGATTTAAGCTTAGTATATGCAAAATTTTGTTTAATTTTTCATTAAAACAAAGTATACCATAAAAGAGCCCGATTTTGATTAGTCAGCTTGTATGGCAGCTATATGCTAYAGTTATCCGATCTGAATAATTTYTTCAGAGTTGACATCGCTGGCTTAGAAAATAATKCATACCAAATTTTGTGAAGATACCTCGTCAAATGGAAAAGTTMTCCATACAAGGGCTCGATTTTGATCAGCCAGTTTGTATGGCAGYTATATGCTACGGTGATCCAATMTGAAAAAATTCTTGGACRATTATATCGTTGTTTCGTATAATARTTTATGYCAAATTTCGTGAAGATACCTCGCCAGATACAAAAGTTTTCCATACAAGGACCTCGGATATGACAGTCGGACATGTCTAAATAGACTCAGCGCYCTCGTTTGCGTACATCATCGTTGAGTATGTGTCGACCAGGAAAGCAATTGATTTTGAAGACTCCCTAAAATTATGAGCCATAACCGCATTTGGTTTAAGCTTTCTAAATCAAATATCTACTAGTGCCTACGCATACAAATGAGCTACAATTAGTGGGTTACATTAGCCGTTACTGTTAAGCAGCTCTACAGCAGTAATGAAAGCTTTCAAATGGAAGAATATTGCTTTCAATGAACGCTTCTGTCACGAAAAATATATTTCAGGTTAAACATATAAGCATATATAGTTATTAGGGTATGTCTAGTTTGTGTTAACTTGGTACTTGTGTTAGAGGCTTGAATTAAAGGGCAAGTGACAAAATAATTAAGTTCGATAATGTTTTGTAAAGGGTTTTTGAGCAATAAGATAGATAGTAATAAGAGTATAATAATAAATATAATACTGGTATTCAATACAGATAAAACTATGTTATCAATGAGAATGAGAATACAGTATATTATATGTATAATATATAGCAACTTAATACAGATCAAACTGTCTAATGAATAAGTATGTTGAAGTTCGAATATGAGCATATGAGTTTTAAGCTATGACTGAATCGACTTTAATTATAGATATATATAAACATTTATAAATGTATTATAAGTATATAAAATGCATCTTTCTCACACCGCCAAACTGAAAGGCTTCGTAACGAAGATAGACCACTTATTATATATATATATTATAGCTTATAGCTTATGCTAAATATTTTGGTTTGTTAGGTTAATCTCGATTCTACTTGTAATAAGAAGACTTTATGATATCATAGAGCGATGTTCTGCAACTCATATGAATTCATTCCAACACCTTTGATGAGATGGGTTAAGGTGTTATATCTGCTTATATATCAGAAAAATGTGTCTTTTATGATTTTATTTTTGAAGAGGCATTTTATTTACTAAAAAAATTTAAATGATACATACTTCCACAATATAATACAATTCAATAATCTGCAATTCAATTTAAAAGATTTTGGATTCCCTTGACGCCGTAGTCAGTCTGCTGGAGAATTCTCAAAAAGATGAGAGTGGCGTAGAGGCAAATTTTTCTCCTTAAAATCATCTACTATCTAAAATAAAACTAAATATGTTATAACTAAAGATGAAGATAATCAATGATCGAAATACATGTCGAAATTTTTGTCTTCCGAAAAACGTTTATTATTGCAAAACAATTTACATTTCAAATTGGGTTTGAAAATCGCAGTTATTATAAAAATTTTCTTCTTCGATTCTGATGAAACAAATATCAAGTCGTCCGGTCTTGTCATTTCTTAAACAATTTCCTCACGGACTCTGTTAATAGTGTTTCGAGAAGAAGGCTTATAAATTGTGTATTGAGAGCCGACTTCAATGTGTTAAAAATTCTTTAAAAAAAGCGTATCTATATCTCTAAAACTATTTGCCAGCTTAAATTAGATTTTTTAGAAAATATTCTCCAATATATATGTACGTTCGATATATAAAGGTTGCCTTTTTATAATTGGAGATTTGGTAACCACAGCATACTTACAAACTGAAAACGCAGTACTTTATCGTAAAGTTTGACATATTTGTTGTTATTCATATTCAGAACGTTTTGACATGCGAGCACTATTTGTGCTACAGTAACTTAAAACATTCTGCTCGACCAAAACATAGAATTTGGGAATCGATGAATTTTATTAAATTTTGGTGATGAAGTTTCATTAAGGACCAGTGTTACTTAGTTATGTGATGAATTCAATCGTGGTTCTATATCACACGAATCCGAATCTCGTGAAGGTCGTCAAAAAGTTGTTGTTTCTAAAACTATTGTTGGTTTGCACAAGCTAATATTGTCAGATCGCCATGTTACCTATCGTCAGATAGAGGTAAAGAAAGTTGTTCAGTTTGARGTTGTTCTTGGTGGATACCACACAAAAAGTACTATAGCGATGTTCCGAAATAGGTCTATGAACACGCTCGAACATAAAACCAAAGCCTGTCGATAACAGTATGAAAACCACACATTTTCAAAATGACGCACCCTAATTTTGGCTTAAGCCCCCTGGTAAGCATTTACAACACACCAAAACATTTTAAATGGACGAGGATTTTGTCAGCCAACWACAAATTACCGAAAATGAAAATTATAAAAATTATAAAAGCAACTGTAAATGCCCATCGCACCATCCGCGCTGCACACCAATCGCTGCTGCATACATTTGCATCGTTATTGTGGCACTTTAAATTACCAACACAGGCAGTAGGTGGCACATAGAGCGCCACCACAAACGACGAACAACATATTGAACAATTCAATCGCGAATCGAAAATGCCAGCGAATTGCCACATCCGGAGTGTGCGGACGTAGTGCTAACAACAACAACAACAACAACAAAAAACAGCAAATGAAAAGTTTAAGTGCGACTGTGGCGTGTGGCGTGGCAAATTGTTGTACGTAATTGGCAAAATGAAACTTAATTGCGGCCAAAAATAACAAAAACAATGAAAAAGTCTGCAACAAATAAACTGCTATGGACAACAACAACATTTTTTTGAGGAAAGTAAAAGCCATAAAATTTGTGGCATTTGAAAGAGCGAGAGAGAGTGAGATAGGGAGAAATACAAAAATGTTACTGCAGAGTGACAAAAAACAATGATATCAACAGGAACAACAAGAACAACAAAATATAATACAACRAAAACTAGAGTAACAATATTTGACAGCAGCAACACTAACAACAGCGATAAAAGCAACAAAAAGCTCTACAACGACAACGAAAATAACAAAAACAATATTAGCAACAACAACAAAAGCATAAAACTACAATAGCAATAACATAATCCACCAAAACAACGATAACMAAAATTACAACAACMATATTAATAACAASAAAAACAACAACAGCAACCCTATTCAACAGCAGCGACACCAGCAACAACAACAATATCAACAAAAAGAATACTACACAACAACATGACCGAACGCAGCAGTAACATTCAGTAAATATAAAACAAATGACAGCAGTGAGAAAAACCGCAAAGCAACAACAAATGGCTCTGTGGCTCAATCACAATTAATTGTGTTGCACATTGGCTCTGATTGTGTCGTCGCCTGACTGTGCCATCGTCGCGCCGTCGAACGTATCGACAGACATACCGACATATGCAGGCAGGAAAGGCAGTCCGCTTGTTGTTGTTKTTGTTGTTGCTCGGTCGCAGTTGCTCTATTTGCCGCTCACCCACACATTATTGGCATATGGAAATTTTATTGGCCAATTGTGGGTGCATGCCGGAGTCGGGCAGACGGCCTCAGTTCATATATCGTTACCACACATCTACTATGTTGCAGCAACATATAATGCAACGATGGTTTTAGTATTTTTGGTTGCCATTTAAATGTATAATTTTTGTGAATTTTTCGTTCTCAATATTTTTGCCGCCATTTTCTCTCTTTTYTTAGCGAAGTATATTTTTACCGAGGTGGCAAAGCGCCGATGGGTGTCCAGATAGCTTGTTTTGGTGTTCATTGGAGTTGATGCTCAATTTTTATTTGTTTATTATTAAAACTTAACATTTTTAATTAAATATATTGCCAATACACTTGTTGTGCGTCCTTGACCTGACTAACATAAGTGTGGTTAGGTTAGGAATTAAGGGGGTATTCTACTTTAGAATTTTGAAAAATTCGATTTTTTTTCATATATTTAAAGTTTAGACCCTTAAGAACATATCCTCCAAAAGATTTTTAAAAACTAAAATTATTTTAAGACCTACAGTTACTTTAGTGACGCAGTACCTAGATTGGTAAGTAGGTAGACTCACTTTTTTAAACGCGTTTTTCTCGAAACTCCTTTTTTCCACACGGTACCGGCATTATTTCAAGTTCTATACAAACGATTTACTTGAATTTATTTTCTGCCAGTCGCCATTTCTCAAAAAAAAAAAAAAAAAAAAAAAAAAAAAAAAAAAAAAAAAAAAAAAAAAAAAAAAAAAAAAAAAAAAATTT